>NW_011887772.1:1172903-1191454 GCF_000806365.1 Fopius arisanus | reverse complement strand
ATCAAAGTGACATTCCTCGACATCGAAATTTCAAGTCAGTGAAAATCCTATTCTACACCCTACGATTTAGAATTGCAATGAAAACTCTCAATTTATAATTGAAAATGCAGATCTAATTTTTGGATTTTTTTCTGTGCATTATTTTTTCTATTTTTACTATAAAATCACTGGCTCAGGCCCCAAAATACTCAATCAATATCAATTTTACATTCGCAAATTCATAACCCAAGAAAGATAATTACAAATTAACTCATTACAAATTAAGAAAAGTAATTGCTTTTGCTCAGCAACTGGACTAATTACGAGGAGAGACATTTATTTCAACGTTTCATATTTTTATATTTTTATATTTATTCTTCCAGAACTAGATAATTAAATAAATAAACAATGTACCTGGATAACGGTCTCGGTACGAAGACGTGAATTTTACGCAGAAGTGAATCCGCCCTGGCGCGAATTTCTCTCGCTTCATCATCGAACAGCTGTTAAAAAATCCATTAAACAAATTGATAATAATAAGAAAAAAAATCATTGAAATACTAAATTAAAAAAAAATACTACGACAAAAGTATTTTCATCAGCAAAACCTCTGTCCACAAATAAAATAAATAGTGTAATCGAAATGACGCGGTTTCCGCTCGCGAAACCCTCCAACAATTATTATAATTATTATATTAATTAATAACGTGGATATTTGGTAATTGATTGGTGCATGAGATCCAACTTACGATGTTGTCCCTGGAGTTGAGGTACCTCGAGACATATGAGACGCTGGAGGGTCTAGGCAAGTCCCTTATCCTCTGGAGTTCAGCAGCAATTACACTCGGTCGTACTCGTGAGTAAATCCTAATCGGTACTGGCACTTGTCGAGTGTAATGAATAACTGGATAAGGTGTATGAATCACATGGACGAGCCTCTTGTGTCCAACATATGGAATTGTGTGGGGCAGATGATTCAGTGCCTACTTCATCAATTTTTCATAACAATTTCCCATCGATAATCCCCAGCACCGAGAGCTCATCGATTTAACTATCCATTACTCCCCCAAAATCTCTATTAATTAAACTAATTTAAACTAATGAAATTGTCATTTTTGAATCTGTAACAATTTTCAATGATCTTTTCTCTAATTATCCATGTCAAACCGATTGATTCTCTCAGTACTGGTAATTAACCATTGTTAGTTTCCCAAGCGGTTTCAATTGAACAGATTCGAGTAATCTCGGTGGAGTTGATGGAGTCATCTTGAAAAGCAGAGGAAGCAGTCGCCTTCGAAGTTTGTGGAGATTCCCTTTGGTGAATGGAGAATTTGTTAAGGATTTTGAACTCTCGGATGCATTCGACTGTGAAATATTCGTTTGAGAGGGACAGCAGGTGCTCATCATTCCTCAATACATCAGGGTTAATTTAAATTACTCCTTATTCAGGTTTAAAGCTACGGCGATGATGGCGGTGATAGCGAGCGGAAAAGCTGTCATTTTATCATTAATATGGAGAGAAATTATTTAATTAATCATTTTTTCATTCATCTGAACAGATATTTTCATTTCAACAACTACAACGCCAATAGTAACAATAATAATAAGGATTATGATCCTTTAATTATAAATAATCATTAGTCTTTTGGAGTAATTGATAAATAGTTAATTTCTCTTCATGTACCAGTGCAATGTCTTGATTAAATAAATAATTAATTAAAAGCTGACCTGCGTCTGCTGAAGTGGTGTAATCGGCCGGATGATGCCTCCAGGATTCTGTTGTTAATTTATTGAATTGCCAAGTTTACGATGAAGTAGCCAGATTGTTAATTAAAGGTGGAATAATTAAACAAAGGTCAACGAAGGCGACGGGACGGGTTGAGCGTGTAAAATAAAAAATAAAGCATTAAATTTATGTCAATATCCATTTTTTGAGCTTTGCAAAATGGTCTTTGTTTATTTATTTTCATTCTGGATTCTCATTTCAATTGATTTGAGTTCAGTTTAGGTTTAATTATAAATTATTGTGGAAATTGTCGTTTTGGAATAAAAAATTTGATAATTGAGGGGATGAGGAATGTGAAAGTAAGTGAAGAAAATATTTTTCTGCAATTGAATGGAACGCGTGTGTCTCAGTGTCGCACGTTTTATCGATCGCCTCGTATTTGTGAGGAGTTAATGGATAAATAAAACGAGTGTCTCCTCCATTTTTCTTCCGAACAAATGGCGAATTTTTCCTCAATGTGGGTGTCTACGGGCGTTTTTATTCCGGCCATGTGCCCGTGTCAATCTCAGAGCTTTTACCGTCTATTTTACCGGAAATTTTGATTTATTCTCCTTCTCCATTTCCTTCGCATTTGGGATTAATTGAGGAGAGGTCAGAGGGTGGATTTACTCTCACCCATGATTTATGGTATTACTACGTGCTATTACCGATAATCGTGGAGTTGTCAAGTGGTAATCGATTTTTATAAATGTTAATTTAATAATTAGTGGTCCTTTCACTAAAAAAAATCGTTATCAATAAATATTCATTGCTTTGAGAGTAAATGCACTCATCCACGTTTCCAAATTAAATTTCCCTCGATTTTTAAATTTGAATAATTATTTAAGGCCCGGGTGAACTATCTATCGAACGTCGACTTTTGTTTAAATTTTATCTTTTTAACCTAAAATACATTAAAATTTGGGATCAATTTTGTGTTGCGGGGAGCACTTGAATGGACATGAAAAAATAATGAAAAACAGAGGAAAAATTATTGAAGGGCGCTAAAGATCGATATTATTTAAAAGGGATTTACCAAGTTTGATAAAAAATAATAAAAAATACGCAGCTTACTATTGCATCTAGCTGTCACTCAATCTTCTGGAGAGCCATGGTAAGCCGCGTAATTTTTATTATTTTTGTGTAAACTTGGTAGATGCCTTTTAAACAATATCGCTCTTTAGCGCCCTTCAATAATTTTTCCTCTTTTTTTCATTATTTTTTTATAACCATTCGAGTAGCTCTCGCAACACAAATTTGATCCCAAATTTTAATGTGTTTAGGCTAAAAAGATAAAATTTAAACAAAAGGTCCACCCGCGCCTTAAAGTCGAAAAAAATCTATACATTTTTTAAATTGTTTATAATGAATGGAAGATTAATTGTTTAAAAACCCTGATGATTTCCGTATTTTCTTGAATCAATGAATATTTGAAAAGATCCAAGTTATGTCATTTATAGAATAATCATTTCGATTTAGATTTTGCCAAAACGTTTATTTATTAAGTCACAGAAATTGTTAGCATTCAAGATTATTGACAGTGATGAGAGTTCTATAATGTCGACGATGATCACGCTGGCACAGGAAAGGATTCTTGATTGATCGGGTGATTTTTTAGATGACATTTATGAATTTTTCATGCATCGGGGAATATCCGGGATAAAGGACCGTGTCCCATAAAAAAATTTCGAGATTATCGAATGCCTTTTTTATCGGACCATTTAATGTCCACCGACGCAGTCCAAACAAGAAATCTTTCCGAATCTTCGCTGTGCCATTTATTTAATAAAAATCATTGCACGTCCTATCACCTATGTAATTGCAGTGGGCAATTTAATTAAAATTTGTGTACTAAAATATAAAGCGGAGTTCACGAGAAAAACTGAAATCGAATTAAAAAGGCCCTTCAACCTGAGGAGACGAAAGATTTTCACTTTCATTTGTTTAATAAATTAATGCAAATCAGATAATTATCTTAAATTATTGATTTACTTTTAATGAACGCCTGAAATGTTTAAAAAATTTTTTCATTCTTTGAAACATTGAAACTCTGAATTTCATTGTAATTCAAGTTTTTCCCATTTTTTTTGCAAAAATTTAGAAAATTTACGCTCAATAATTCTTCTTCTTCAAAAAGTCAAAGTAACTTCTTCAATAAAATATTTCTCGACAGCTCGATGAATTTTATTTTAATTAAAAAAATTAATCTCCCATTCTTCCCAAATTTCCATCCAAAAATATCCATTTCACTTATTTATTTATAAATATAAATTTCAAATATTTTTTAAATAGTCAAAAAATTTCCAAAAACGCAAAACTCATTAGTATTCAATAAAATTTCAGGGATCGCTTGAAGAACAAAAGGCGCAATTTTAAAAATAAAAATGAGAGAATATAAAAATAGTGAAATCTGAACGAAAGGATAATTATAGTGAAATATTCTCTCAGGTTGTGAAGGTGATTATTGGAGATTACACGCGATAGGAGTAATGACGATAGGTAGTGCCACCAGGGAGACGACCAGAGGTGTGGCTATCGTAGGATGAGTGATAACCACCAGGACCTCCAGTTGATCGTGTGGATCTTTCAGTGGAGTATGCACCATAGGGTCCAGATTCCCGCTTGTACGTCGACTGCTCAGTGCGTGTCAGAGGTCTACCACGTGGATCAGATGACGACGATGTATTGGTGTAACTGTAGCTGTACTGCTCCTGAGCTGATCTCACACCAGCATCCGGATAGTCACGCACCACATAATGCCGAGGTGTCTAAAGACAATTATTCGACTTTGACTTTGACTTTGGTATCCGTTGAAACCCTAAAACTCATCACTATTCACCCCCAGATCATCCTCAAAGCAAATCCCTAGGGTAAGTACTTTTTTTGCCAATTGACACGATATTTTTTTGCCCATTTTTTACCTCAATGAGAGCTGCTGTTAAATTTCGATTACTTGAATCATGGGCACAAGGAATAAAAGCTTTTTGATGTTGGAAAAAGGCTCCAGCAGGAAGAATTCTTTTCTGGGATCAAGCAACTCCTCCCTTTTTCTTCCTCTTTCCCCTTTCCTCCCTTTTTCTCCCTTTTTCTCCCTTTTCTCCCTTTTCTCCCTGTAGTTGTGATAATTCTAGATTTATCTCGGAAACGAGGGATTTAGGGGAAAATGTCGAGAGATTTTCGGAAAACTTTCTTCGCTACTAAAAAAAGTACTTTATGCTGAGAGATTCATCAGAAGGTTCACCACAAATTGGGGAAAAGAGAGATTCGAATATTTTCCTTTTCTCTGAACGCTAAATTCATTAATGTAGCCAATTCTCGGAGGGAATTTTCTCAAAGTATTTTATGTTTTATTTTCTGCTAGATTAAAGTATCAATCTGCTCCTAAATCCCCAGTCAATTTCCCGAGGATTTTTCATCGAGGTCTTTATACTCTCGGAGAACCGTCTGGACTCTCCCTAGGACATAAATATCTCCAGCCCCTGACTTTTAATCTCCTCCCGAAACTTTTTATCACCCCCGAAAAATTCTCCGACAAAAAGTTCGGATATAATTCCGGACATTAATCATGATCTTCTAGGTAAATTTTTCGTCTTTTCAAACTTTATCTGAGACTGTAAAATTGAAATCCCTCTATTTCCAAAATTATCTAGCTTCCAGAATGAAAAATCTACAACACAATCTACAAGGAGAAAAGATCTCTCACTCGCGAAAAAAAAAATCACATTAACGATGACTCATTTTTTTTAATGTAAAAATATCAGAAAATAAATTATAACAAAAAATTTAAACAAAAAATTCTTCAAATTCTTCGAGTCGATTCTTCATGGATTTTAATTCCAGAAAAAAAAAGGGAAATTGCCTGAATGAAGTCAGCGTTTGGCGTAAATCAAATTGTCTTAAATTCCGTTTGCAAAATTCAATTACTCGATACTGGAATAAAAAAAATGTTTTGTGTAATGTGTGGGAGTGTTTTCAGCTTCTAAACTTTTGTCCGACTCGACACCTTGTCTTCCTCCCACCATAATAATTACATAAAATTCAATACGCTCTTATAAAATCGTAAGGCAGTGCCAAGAGCGCAAAATAATTTGATAACGGATTTAATAATAATTTATCCTTGATGAAAATATTCGGAACAATGTCGACGTGGAGTTGTTGGGCAATATTATAATTTTGGCGAGCATCCCTTGACAGGAAATTATTAACGGTGAGAGTGGGAAAGAAGGATAAATAATAAATCATCCTTGCTAAATTACTTAACAAATATTACTCGGTGTCTCATCGGCCAAATTGTTTGAAGATGAATAATTATTCCGGCAATTTCAAATTGTCGCAGCCTTCGCGCGCTCAGGAATTCCTCTAGGGGAAAATTCTAGTGCTTTTCACAAAAATTTCTGGGGATTCCCCTATTTTTATCTCCCTAACAGTCAAATTAATTATAATAAAATAATAATTAATTCGTAATGATTATATAATGAAGAACGGAAAAGAATGAGACATGAAGTCATGAACGTCGATTTAATTCAGAGAAATTCTAAAAAAAAAAAATTGACATTTATCTTTCAGAATCGATACCACGAGGGTTTCTGGAGTGCCATGAGAATTTTTGTACGGCCAGTGGCAGGTGTCATGGCGTGTCTATTAGCTCCAGGCTGTCTTGACAGAACACCAGTCTCAAAGACATGACCCCTAGCTGCCAATTCAGCAGCTGCATCCAGGCCAACCTTCGAGACAGCTCCACCCCTAATCAGTTGTCTCGTGTGATCATCCCTTGCAGCATCTCTTCCACGAATTCCCTCTTTATCTCTGATTGTGGCGTACTGGTAAAATTCCTTCTCAGGATTCTGCCTCTTCCTGCCCCAAACGGTGTAGGGCTCTGGTACTAGTGATGGACGGGGAACAAATGGTACCTTCTCCCACGGGAACAACTCACGTTCCTAGAAATTTCAGGGATTTTTTTCGTCATTTGGAAATTTCCACCTCCTCTGGATCATTCTGGCGTTCTCGGGTATTTTTATCCGATTGTCTTCCACTTCCACACCAATACCTCCAACTGCCACCGAGATTTTAGGCCGATGTCCACCCGAGATTTTTTACAACGGGAATTCCTTTTTTTTTTCTTTTTGACGGGATTAATTCCGACGACTCTCGGAGAATTCGCTGGGCAATATTTATGTAAATGTTAAGAAACAATTGTTGGGAAATGCTTTATGAGAATCCCAAAAAAATTTACTGGAATAGCACTAGAATTTTTATGAATATAATTGCAAATTAGCCATTTTTTAAAACAATTCCCCGAAAATTATCCATAATTATCTGATTAAATCAGAGAAAACCATTTTTCAAATATTTCATTGTTTAAAAAAACAAGGCATTACATAATTTTCGTAAAATCCATTCATTCGTGAATAGACTAATTAAAACAATAATAACTAGTAATTTTTAAAGAATTAATCGAATTCGAAAATAATTGAAAGCCTGAAAAATTCCCAAGTACCTGATCCGCATACCCCCCTCCCCTTCCCCCAATTATAATTATTCCAAACTAATTAGATAGATAGTGATGAATGAAAATCAGCGAGCAATAATTTTATCGAGCAGTTAAGATTAGAAAAAAATGTTACACAGGCTGATGGCTCATACTACTTTTATATCCGGAACTCCCGGAGTCTCTGCCAAAATATTTTCTCATTGCACTGACGATTCATTCCATTGACGTACACCTGACGTTACGATTCTATAAATTAATGACGGACTAGTCACTCTTATTTGCAATTTTATTCCCCACAATTCGTTGAAGAAAATTGGAAAAATAGATCAACGAAATTTTGACTAAAATCCACTGGTAATTAGCGCAATGGAAAATCATTACTTTTGCCAAGTAAATTTACTGACGACAAATAGTAATAATATTAATAATAATAAATTATTATTATTATTATTATTATTATTATTATTATTATTATTATTATTATTATTATATATTAATAATATATATTTCGATGTGAATATTCCTCTGCATCAATTTGTGCCAAATAAATTTACCGAGTAATAAATAAATAAAATAGATTGATTCAGTAGGCGAATATCTTTTTTTTTTTTTTAGAAAAACGAATTTATTTACTGAGAAAGAATCTCGGGATTTGCATGTATGAATTTACGCTGACGTACATATGAAACGTATGTGTACCAGAAGGTGGGGGAATGGAGCGTCGGGACGCCCTGAGTCTAAATTAGGGCAGCGTAACGCAACACCGACGCCAGTACGTGACCGACGCCCTCCCACCACCCGATCATTACATGAAAATTTTATTTTCTCCATAAAATCACTGACTAAATAATTCCCTTTCAATTAGAAAAAGAAAATCATTTCCCTCTCGCACTTGGAAAAGTGTTTACATTGGAATGAAAAATCTCTCATATTTTCTTCGTGGAATTCCGTGGAATTTTATTCTCTTTTTATTTTCTTTAGGATTTTAATTACACATTATCTTCCTATAAAACTTGTGATGAAAATCTTCATCGGATAATTAAAGAAGAATTTCTCAGTTGAAGATCGTGAGGAATTTAATGAGAAAAAAATTGTTTGAGGAATTCTCTGTCTAGGAATTTCTGGATTTTGGGCGGAGACAGGAATTTATGGAGAAAACATGGCGATCATTGAATCCTATTGGTTGGGGGAATTCCTTCCTGAAATCGTCAGGAAATCCTCAGGAAATCTCACGAATTTGTAATTGACAGAAGAATGACGCGTCATTTTTAAGATCATGAGGAATTTAATGAGAAAAAAATTGGTTGAGGAATTCTCTGTCTAGGAATTTCTGGATTTTGGGCGGAGACAGGAATTTATGGAGAAAACATGGCGATCATTGAATCCTATTGGCAGGGGGAATTCCTTCCTGAAATCGTCAGGAAATCCTCCGGAAATCTCACGATTTTTGTAATTGACAGAAGAATGGCGCGTCATTTTTATCATCACGAAAAGTTAATCGATTTCTGGATCTACATGAATAATCAGAAGATTTAAATTATTTTCATTAACAGAAGAGTGATACGTAATTTTTCAAAATCATCACAAAAAGATTGATTTAATTTTTCAAATATGCGAATGCGCGGGAAAATTCCTGTCGAATTTGAATTCGTTTTTAATAATATTCTATTTTTAAAGGGCCTTCTAGTGATTTTGAGAATTCTTCTTCAGAAAATTCTGGAATCTCGAGTTTATTCAGCATCACAGATCCGTGGATATTTTTTTCGTCTTATTTTCTAAGTATAAACATTTCACAGTCCCGGAAAATGGCTCTGCAGCTCGGAATAGTCGTAACTATGACCCCACTGCCCTCTACTTCAGCTATTAATACGTACTTTGATTTTTAAATCCTACTTTACACTCTACTTTACAAGTCCTACCATTCACACCCATCGCCTGGCCAACATGCCAATGACTTCCGGCCTCCATCCACTTTTTTTCATCGCGAGAAAAATTTTATTTCCACCTTCAACTGAAATTTCAGTTGTTGAATTATTATAAATAAATTCGGAGGCGGCACTCGGCCAAATATCGCTGTTGTCCTCTGAATAGGCACGTGTGTACTGTCATATGATAATTCTGGGCCAAATATTACACAAACAATTATGATAACCCTCGAGTTTTTTACTCCCACGTTGAAAAAATTTTGTGCAAAATTACTCCCACGTCTGGTGATTATTTTTTCTCTGGACATTCCAGTAAAAATAAAAAATTCAGATGATTTTTTGGAAATAGCAATATTTTTATCAGAGAAATTGTCATTTTTACCGCAGCGTTGGGAAATATTTCCTGACCGGAAATGTTGCAGTCATTATTTCTCATCGTGAAAAATTCTTTTGCAACATTCAATTTATGGAGATGAAAAACACAGAAAATGGCTGACGGGCCCCGCGATGTCATTGGGACTCCGTTACACAAAGGGATATTCATTAATTAAAATGAATTAATTATAAATATGAATGTTGATAACAATTCACTGGAGAGGATTCATTTGTTTATAACAGACAAACTCCGCTGTCTCCAATAAATTCCAGAATATTCACCACGAAATCATCTCCACTGTCAATAAATTTTTATCAACATTTAATTTTTTTTTAATGTCAGTATTTTTTTAAACATTTGAGAAATGAAATCGAGTCATCAAATGGTTTTTGGTGATAATTATGAGAAAGACGAGGGAATCCAATGTTTTATTTAATAAAAATATTCGACAATTGTATAAAATAACAATAATAAAACCGTGTGAGACACCGAGTACACGTTTTTTATTTCAATGCAGAATAATTGTTTAAAAAAATGAGTAAATAGTGGTCGGAGTAAAGTGTGGAAGTTGAGACTTTGCGAGACATTTCCGAATCCATTTGCCAACACAAATTTATTATATAAACAATAATATCGTATTTATTGTATATTATGTTTCAAGATTTGTTGACCAACGGAATTGCGGTGGTGATGTTTTTTTGTGAGTAACATTGAACGCTGCGGAGTCAATGTTTCGCTGTATTTATTTAAACAATTGGATTTGCGAGAACGCCTTTACGATCCTTTTACACAGTCTTACAAGAATTAAGCGAAAAGCTGATTGTCATTACGTGCATGGCTGTTATTATTGCTAATTATCATAATTCAATGATAATTTATAATAATTTCGTTCGTTATGAATATCTGGATTTAATCCGCGTGGATAAACAAATTATAAACAAATTGAGTGAAACGTTGACTCGCATTTTTAGATGGATAAATTGAAGTTACAAATTGAAATTTTTATTTTTTCTAAACTCAATGAATATTTTATTACAACTGAATAAATTTAATTTAACAAATAAAAAAAATAATTATTATCACTGATTTTTTTGTGGATGATAATTTATCTTGAATTGTTCTAGCCTATTGAACAATATTGTTTTTAAAAAATATAAATTGAAGATATTTGATAAAATTTTAAATACAGAATTTTTTTTTGTATGAAAAAATATTTTTTTATTATTCCCAAATTTTCTGGGCGTGTAGATTTTTGAATAATTAAAATAAAAATTTGGGTCAGTGTAGATGTACTGGGATGAGGTAATTAGTTGCATATTGCGTACACATTATTGTTATTGATGAATAACGGAAATGATCACTCAAGAAAAAATTACTAACCGTGATGGTGTAGTGAGAAGAAATAGGGCGGGTGTAGGGTCGTCGGGTCGTATAGAAATCGCTTTCGTAAACCATTTTCGCTTCGTTGAGGTATTGATAAAAAAAATAAATCCAAGTTATGCCGCTTTGAACAGCTGATGTTGCCGCGGTGGAAGTTCGTACGGTTCTGTCTTGAAAATCAACGAGACAAACTTTTGGTACGCGATCCAACTCCTCTACATATGCCCAACACTTTATTTTTTCCCGCCGACCAAAATCCCCATCGTCCCACCCCCTCGGTCATCTTTTTTCGTTTTTTTTTAGGGAGCGAAAATATTGCGTCAGTTGTCTGATGCATCGAGAGAAATAGAATCGTGTTAAGGTTGCACACGTCAACTATTTTTTCCCATCGTAATCATTTGTTGAGAATAAAAATTATAAATATTTATGGAAATCATTCAAAAATCATTGAATTTGAAAATTTTCTAATTTTTTTTTACGTAATATTTATCTTTTTTAAATTGTCTATCAGGATTAATAAAAAATTTAATTAATCATTTATATTTGTTTTATTAGAAATCTTAGATTTTTTAATTATTTCATATTTCCACTGCAAGATGGAAAAATTGTTGAGTCAAATGAAAAAAAAAATAAACATCGTTATTTATCAACAATTCAATGAGACTTTAGACCCGAAAAAGTGTAAAAGATCTGTTTTTAGCATTTCCCTCAAAACCCCCCTCCACTTTTTTTTCACCCTACAGTGACGCGGGAAATCTCAAGGTCAAGTAGAGCTTTAAATCTTTTATCATCGAAGAACACGCGATAAAAATCGATGGGCTGAAATTTTAGGCGGGAAAAAATTGCATTGCATTCCAGTTTAATATTGTCTAAACAATTTCCCTTTTTCTTCTTTTTTCCCTGTATGTGACATATTTTTAAAAAATCTTTAAAAGAATCTTTAGTCTTTAAGAAAACTCTTGAAAGGAAATCTTTTTTAAAAATCTGCAACTTTTCGTTAGATCGCAGGGAATTTCGAGGAGAAATAACGAGAAATAGCTATACATGAAAAGTCATTTTGGATTCAATAAAAATCTTCGTCAACACGTGATATAAACAGAGAAATGCGGTCAACATCTAAATCAACTGTTTTCATCTCGAAATTATCTCTCACCTCCTACGCAGGAGACAAATCCCCAATATCTGTGTCAATGCCACGAGAAATGTTATTCAAATTATAAAAAAACCATTGACATCTTAAATTCATTGATTATTATCAACAAATGGATTTATTTGAATTGCAAAATCTATTTCCCCCACAAAAATTCATCATTAACAAATGGGGACTCCAACAATTCTCCGTTCCGACTCCAATAATTAATAATCATTAATTATTTTTAATATAAAAAAGATGAATAAGTACCAGTGATTAGTGATAATTTTTCGTGTGAAATTAAAATTTTTCTGGATTTTGGAATTATTGTAATTTTTTGAAAAATCACTGCCGAGTTCTAGGGAATAATCTTCCAAGGAAAATAATAATTGGAATGAATGGTAAAGAACTCATTAACCCATTAATTACTCAAGAGAATTCCTCGCATTTTCCGTTCGATATGCGGAGGACGATTCGTCGAGGCGGAATTTATTTAAAAATAAATCTCTCAATGTCGAGTCCTCAAAATAGTTCAAAACTGCGACCTCCCTTCGCGCTCAGGAATTAATATTTTTGTAATTACGTCGGTAATGAAGGGATTTATCGCGATGCAATTGTCATCTTGCGGTGGAACATGGAAATGCGAGAAAGTGTCAACGATTTTTTTGTTTTCAAAACACCGGAGGTGAAGAGGAGCAATATTACTTGTCCATCTTCAATTATAATGTTGTGTTTAATTTTTTAAACCCTCGGATAATTAATTGGCTTCGATAATTCGACGAATATGTCTCAACACGGGGCTGCACTGCAGACTTATAATCAGGAGCTTGTGAAATGTGAGTAAATTACAGCTTAACCTCTAATTTATATTTTTTAACTAATTCAGGAGTGAAAGAGTCAGAAAAAAATTAATGCACTCTTTATAAAATTCGTGAGATTATTTATAACAATCGTCAATTAATATTTCAATTTCATTCGAGCAGTTTTTTTCAAATTGATATGAATTCATTGGAACGAATTTTTTAATTTTTAATTCAATTATTTATCAATGGGAAATGGATCTTTTTGAAAATTCATTCACATGTGATAATTTGGGTTTTAAACTTCTTGTGAAAATTATTAGACCAGAAAAATTAATATATCATTTTTGGAGTCTGTGTAGGTTTGGAGAATATGAAATTACGGAGGGCTGAATTGCAAACGGAAATCGACACACAGGAGGAAGAGAAAAATAATTTGCAGAGGGAAATTGAAAAAATGTCGTACAAATTGACACGAATCAATGAGAGTCTTGGGAAAAGAGTTGCTGTCAGAAATGAATACGATCGAACGATTGCGGATACAGAATCTGCTTACATGAAGGTGAAGAAAATTTGCTCAGTAACTGCTTCAAATGAATGTAATTAACAATAATTAAAAAAAAAATCTAATACGAATGGTTATTAACATTTCTAGATCCTCGAGAGCTCCCAACTCCTTCTAAATATGATAAAACGTGAAGCAACAACTTTGGACCAAACCTTCATAAAAGCCAATGGTGATAAACATAGACAACAATAACAAATCGTATTCTAGAAAATTATTTATTAAAATATTGATCACAGCAGTAGAGACTGCCTCGACTGATTGGAGATTCAATCCAGTACAAACTTGTAAATATCACTAGACATATTTTTATAAATAATTACCTCGACCTGCTGAATGATTATTGGTTCTAAGAGTACAGAATTTTCTTTTCAATCCTCTAAGAATAATATATCTAACAACAATTTTATACTGATTAATTATAACAAAGTCTGGTGTCAGATGAATCAGCACTGCCATAATAGGAGAATAATACCATAACGGATGAATAAATTTTACTGTATAATTAAACTTGACATTTATAAATTGCTCGTTACTCCGCAAAAATATTTCACACTAATTTATATATAAAGATTATACCGTGCAGACAATGATTGCATAAATAAGGCGATCACAAAAAAATTCAAGACCAACTTCCCTTTGTCATTTTTTAATTCTATGGAAGAAGTTTACTTGCACAACCATCAGCTGAAATAATAACTTAATTGAGGCCCAGTTGCATTGCAAATAATTATTCAAAATTATCTGTGTTCCTTCTACACTACATATCCTTAAAAAAAAATAAAAGAAAAATAATGCAACAGAGTCTCAATAACAAAGAGTTAAAAGACAACAAGTTGACTCATTTCCTAGTCAAGATTTCGAGGAATATCTCTGAATTCAATCGAGAAATCGAAATTTTCCCCAAGACCATTTTTGTAGAATAAAATGAGAGCTGCAAAAAAGATAGGGCAAAAAATTTTGTATCTCTTCTGGATCCAAAGATATTCCTCGAAATCTCCCAGAAAATCAACACCAACTCGTTTTCATCAACTCCTGGCCCCAGGATGAATTTCCCTCAAGCATTTCCCATGCCCTTCTGCTCATTCCATATCTCCATGAGCTCCTCAGGGTTCCCATACCCATGAGAAGAAATAACGTACTTATAATTAAATTTAGTGTAATCCTTCTTATAAAAATGGAACTCATCACAGTGGAAGGGCTCGATGTCAGCTTTTTTGGCAACAAGTCCCAGGAAGATATCATCAAACCTGAAGTGCTGGGTATACAAACTAGTGAGATACATCTCGATCATGGCAGCCTTGGAGAGTACATAAGCCCCAGCAGTAACATACGGTGGCCACAAATGGAATGGATATTCCTCGAGGGAGACATACCACTTGGAGGTCTTGTGTCTGTGTGGAGATGATACAAAGACATACCCAGCGAACAGTTTAACGTCATCAGGCAGTTCAAAATCGAAAACTTGACGACGTCCCCTTGTCAGCTTCTTATATACCGTCGAATTATTGAATTTATCCTCCAAATCATCAACTCCCTTTAATCCATCACCACTAGGCATTCTGGTCTTGTTGTGCCTCGTCCAGCCCTCCCTTCGTCTCATAAGAATCTTCTCCCGAGCATTAGCCCTCGGATTCCTCACTAAATCCTTTGGCACCTCCTCAACTTCCCTCTTAACTAATCTATTCGGATCCTTCAGATACTCCGGGTAATACGCAGGATTTCTGATGAACCTCAGAACATTCTTCACAGACACGTAGATATCGTCGTCCACAAAGAAATAAAACTTGGAGTTCCTGCAGTGATTGTACGCCCATTTGAATCCAATCATCGTTTTAATTGTGTTATTATAATAGGAATCAATGAAATTCGCCTGCAAAATGTCTTTATACGTTTCCGCCTCCTCGTCAATCTTCTTCTGGAGCTCGTCATCCCCTTTGTGAAGTCCCAGCAAGAAAATAGTTCTCGTTGGCACGTCGAAAAATCGTTTTTTGAATCCCCAGGTGCTCCTTATTGCCACACGCCTCTGGAAATGCTCCGCCGAGGATTTCACCAGAAATACAATCCTCAGACTTCGAAAATCGTTTTGGGTGTTGCAGAAATCCTTGCAATCGTGGATGTAGCTGAAGTTGTAGTCGTTGATGGGATCGACATTCGGCTTTTTCCGGTGTTTTATTGAGTCGATGAAGCCGTGGATGTCACCCTCGTAGGGGTACTTGAAGTATTTGTCGTAGGAAAGCTCGAAGACGTGGGTAAAGGCTCCGAAGACGTCCAGCAGGAAAAGAGTCACCAGAAGCAGAAGGACGTGTTTTAGTTTTATCCTGGAGATCATCCTCAGACACTGCTGACTGCAAGGGTCCGGTGGGGGGATCATCTCAAGACTTTTTCATCGTTTAGTTCACATAATTTCTGGAGTGAAAATCATGCAGTAATTCACTGCTCCAGTATTAATAATTTTTATTGAATCCAGTCGTTTGCTAATCTAAAATAATGGAAGGACGATCATTAGGGGATTAGGACCATTTAGGTACTAAAATAAGTGCAATCTTAATCAATTTGGAAAATCTAAGGGTGTGGTACCTTGAACTTTCCCACGTGCCAGTTATTTTCACTCGATTTTAATTTCTTTCAAACTTGTCAATGAGAATCAAGACTTTTTTAATTTATTTATTACTTCTCCTTATTTTTTAAGCGTTAACAATTGAAAATTGACTGTCACATAACCTCAACCTGCAAAATATTTAAACACTAATAAAATCCGTACATGAAATTCCTTGAATTATCAACATTGACACGTTTATTATAAATTATTTCCAGTGAATTTGTTAGGTATTAATTAAAACCCATTACGAGGGTAAACAGATGATTCACAGTTGAATCTCCGGCATTTAAATAATCTCTCGAAATTTAAATGCCCGCCATCTTGCGAGTAGGTCACGAACTGGCGGGAAAAGCTAGTCAAAATAGTTGTCAAACGTCATCAATAAATTCACAGGATCAATTGTCGGGAATTGATCGTCACCTTGTGCCAATAGTCTGGAAAAAATTGGACAAATATTTTGGCAGAACGAGCGATGACATCTGGGTGATGATGAAAAGTTCAACGACCCCGGGGTAATTGTGACAAGCCGAGGCAACCGGCCATGTTTATATCCGAGTGAATTTGAGAGTCCTGGGCTGAAGGGGGCCTTCACTAAATTAAAGGGTGAAGGTATATTATTGAATTTATTAACCAGTGATTTCAATCGCATCGATATCGGAAATTATCAGTGAAAAATTGTGGAACGAGCCACTCACCATGGAGACCAGCGAGAGAGGTAAATAATTTTTTTATTTTATTTATCGAAATGTAACAATATTGAGGGATTGACACAAATCGTGGGGCTCAGGGCAATGGCAGTGTCAGGGTCGAAACGAATCTAGTTCAGTGACCGATTTTTTTTTTTGCAAATCATTGAATATCATTCACTAAAACGTCTCATTACCGAAGAATTCAAATCATTAGTTACTTACTGATGAAAACAGAAAGATTTTTTCAGAATTGTTGGAGTAATTGGCATTGAATTTTATCTGTGTCATGCAGGTCTATTTATCACTGGGAAATTCACTCGAATACAATTCAATTTAGCCCTGGGAATTAGATATGGAAAGAAGATTATGAATAATTAGTGATAACCCAGTGATAACCCTTATTATCACGGGGTCAGTTTTTTTATTATTATTTATTGAAGGGATTTTCAATGAGGGAAATTATTTATGGGCTTGTAGTTCCTGGGAGTCTCTCATTACCGAAAATCAGGGGAACATAAAATGAGGGCAGAGCAATGTGACAGCGAGAAGCACGTGAAAATAGTCTAAGTTATATATTACATATATCGTGCAATCAGTGATTGTAAAGTGGCGACACCTGTCGTCCAGATTTCAGGTCCAAGATCGAGACCTCAGGTTTACGATTTATCAGCAATCTCCATCGTAAAGGCCATTTTCCGCATGAAAAAAAAATAATTCAAAGAGACTTCAAATGTCCTGAAATATCTTAAATCACTCAATTTAATTATTTAATCGTTACATTTTTAATTATGCATAATATATCAGTGAGAAAATGATAAAGAAAAATAAGTCGAATTCAATATTTTTTATTATAATCCCCCTATATCGAAAACTATCGATTTAAGAGGGAAACACAAGAGGACTTTTTTGTAGCTCATTGAATTTCGGAGAAAAAAAGTCTTTTCTCCTAAAATTAATAGTTCTAGATATCCAGTTCGATTTATCTCGTTTTGTTGATGAATTTGAGGAATATACACTGTGGGCCGTTTTTTATTAAAATTGGAATACAATCTTCATACAATTAATGAATAAATATTTTCCCTCGTGGGATATATATAGCATGTGCATAAAAATTGATGCACATCTATAAATTTTATAATTTTTGTTTGCCTTTTTGTTTCTGATAATTAAGTTAACTTGCAAATTAATGTTTCGATATATTTCGAATTTTCATGTTGTCGTTAGAAATTCTCGTTTTTTAAACTCCATCTCCCTTTTATTCCCTCTCATTCCCTCGTTATATAAGTCCAAGGTCGTATCCCAGCGTTTCTCGCATACACGAGGAGAAGAGAGATAAAAAAAATAAATCTCCAACGTGCGCTTGCAGTTTGCTGCTATTTTATACTCTCGGTGTATAACTCTCCCTTCCCATCCACAGCCGGTTATAGCACCGAATAACTGCTGTGTTGCATCTTAAATATGAACATTATTGTATCCCCTCGTCATCGGGATGAATATTTGACGAGTTTATCGCGTGTAGACCAAACAAACTGCCATTTTCCGTGACATAATTATTTCCCAATCCAATTAATTCCCAAAATTGTCATTTAATTTTCACAATTGTTCATCTCATTAATTCTCCAAAAATGCAATTTTTTTCTTATATTCCCACATTTCAGCAAAATTCATGTAGGAGACACAATATTTTACGATTATTCAATTATTTGACTCGATCTTCCATTTATTGTTAACAATTAAACTTTGGTTAAAGATTCGATATAATATAAGCTGGATTGGCTGTGGTATATTTAATGTTGCTTGCTCGAGAGTTCGTCTCCAAGTGTCCTCGGTCACCAATTCGTCCAGGG
>NW_011887772.1:1161135-1172643 GCF_000806365.1 Fopius arisanus | reverse complement strand
AATTCGTCCAGGGTGTCAGGTCTACCCATTAGACAAGACCCTCTGTCTATGGGGTTGGTCCACGTGTTGGACTGTTTCGTAATAAACAGCCTAAATGTTTCCATTATTCCCTCTGATCAGTCACAACGGGTCTCTCATTCGTTTTAACGTCGAAAATATTTCCAACATTCAAAAAACCGATTTATGCGAATTTTTCCATTTTTTCCTTCAAAACATCCACTAAAAAAAAAGCGTTCATTCCCCAATGAAAAATCGTACATTTTTCTCAAAATAATTAATAATTAATCGGCCGTCTAGATCTGATTGCCAAACGAAAATGAAAATGAAAATTAATACGCTCAAATTAAGATTGAAATTAAATTAACGAGCTGGACTTTTTCATTCTTTTAATTTGTTATTATTTTTTTTCTGATAGAGACAGGGGGTGGGGGATTTAAAAATCGACTGCTGCACCTGTCGTTTGTGGATAATTTTTTTGCTATTGTATCCTCCGGCTTTGTCGACTGCGAGAGTAGATATTAGACGTGCTCTACCTAGTCATTACGATTCATTTTTTTTCACTTGTAGTATAAAAGTTTGTTTCGTTACTTTAGGGTTTTTAATGGGTTTATCTGAGGGATCTGTAGGCGTGCAATATGGCATGAGGGAAACGGACGTCCTGGTAGTGTATTCCATGTTGATATTAATTATTATAGTTTTTATCCTCGAGACATTTGTTTGGAAAAATAATTCCTGTTTCATTAGTAGCAAAAATCTTTAGTGAGAACATCTAGAATAAATATAGATAGATCTTTATTTTTTGTACTATTATATAAAATTATTGCACATTATATTACATTATATTATATTATATTATTACATATTTCGATAAGAAATGTGTGATAATATAAAGAGATATCAAACTATTAAGATTAATTCAGAATTTTAAGTGATATGAGTCTGTTATCATGGTACATGTCTAGTACCAAAAATTTCACAGGTTTCGTCTTTTGTTATTTAATTTCTTGTTGTAATTTATTGTTATGCTGACACCAGTTTTTTCTTTTTCTAACTTTTTCTATTTTTCCTAGTCATATACGCAATTTATATGCACATTATTCGCTACACTGAGAGAAATATTCAATAAAAATTACGTGTATTTTCCGTAATTCTGGAGCGAAATGTGGTTGTCGGAAATTTTACGGAACTGTCACGTAATTTTTATCTAATGTCACGGAATTTTTCCGCGGTGTTCCGTAATTTTTATCTGAATTATCGGTGAAAAATAACGATACCGTCACTTAAATTTTTCGAATCAACTCCGTAATCGGTAAGTGAACTGAAAGTTCCGTAATTTTTACTAAATATTTCTCTCCATGTAGTATCTCTATAAAATTTTTTCTCTACATTAACTAGACTCGTGTCTCTTTCGATTGCCTCCATCAGATTATATCTATTTCATTCCGCGCTCTCATCATCAGTTCCCAGCCTATCACATCCTCCAATTACTCCGTATTGGTACCACAATATCCAGAATATTTACATTGACAACTAGCAATAATTTTTCATTTTTTCCTGTAGTCGAGTTTTCCTGAAAACTCGTTAAAATTGAGGAAAGATTTGCGTAAAAATGTCAAATTGAGGAAAGATTTGCGTAAAAATTTCAGTCAGTTTCTCCTATACGATTCGATAATTCGTCGCATGTCGTAGTGACATGACCACCGCAATTAATGAATGTAGTTGAAAATTTATCTTTTGTCTCTGAAAACGATAAGAGAGAGGAGTCGTGACGTTGATAAAACGAGCTCTTAGCATCACTCATAAAAATGATCATCGCATTCGCTCCGAGTGGTTAATTTATTTTAGTGTGTCAACTATCAGCGGAAAAAGTACACCCACGGGGTACGTATGTTTGTACTAATAAATATTCGCGATATTAATGGAGAGTCTGTTGGGGGAAAGAGGAAATATTGAGTCTTGCATGATTTATCAAGGCTGCATGCAGCTCAATTCTCATGCGTGCTAATGCTCCTGTCATTACGTATGCACGTGTTAAAAGGCATCACTGGTATATCGAACGTTACGAAACAATTTTATTGTCTCTAGAAGACAAGGCCTAACAGAAATTACCACATGCCGCTCCCTGGACCTGCCATTCATACAGGAAAATTCATAAAATACAATCAATTAAGTTATTTAATGTATGTATCATTACATAAACTGTTATGTACTCCTAATGTGCTCATTAAATATCAATTACACATCGTGACAAATTTTTTTATCTCAACCCAGTGAATTTCCGGGGCAGTATCTCCGGGTTTATTAGAGATTACGTAATTTTACGTACAATTTTTTTTGCAGAGAGCAATGGCAACTGCAAAATTTAATTACGCAAAAGGCAATTACGAAAATTTCCGTATGTTTTTTAGGTTCGGAGATATTCCTCGATAATTTGTCGATTTATTGGAATTTTAAATTACGAGTTTTTTTGGAATTTCAGGGAGAATTGAATATGATGGAAATTTTTGGAAAAGCCACTTCTAATTTTACTTATAATTTCAGAGCTTAATCTTTAAAAGTCGATATGTGAATTTTATTTGATTAGAGATGATTAAAAGAATCAAGTGGAGCGATTCTTTTTGATTAACCTTTTCCCCGGAAAAAATCGGACTGTGAGTTGACCCGAGATAATTACTAGCTATTTTTTGATGAGACAAAGAGGAATGAAGAAGTCTTACGTACAAGTTGGGATGTCAGAGGTTATCTCCATAACTCGGTGGTTTTTATAATTAAAAACCTCGGAAACCCTCAATTTTTATTATTTCTAGTGTTTGTAAACGCTAAAGTCATTGTCAAAGAATAGGAGTGATTATTTCTATTCATTTTAATCTCAAATTAATTCCAATTTTCCCCATTTCAATTTATTCATTTACAAAATTTATTTATTTATTAAAATTTCATTTATTTTTTTTTTATTTATAAAACTTCATTTATAAAAAATACAGTTATTGTTTTCAATCCTAAAATCTGACTATAAATTTCGGAAGAAATAAAAAAATTGCAATTGAAGACAAAATCAGAATTACAACCAAAATTACAGTTACAATTCAACCAATCAAATTGGTAATCAATATAAACGAGAATTAAATGATTCTCGTTGTAATCAGAATGAAAATTAAAACAAGATCGTAATTGAAAATTACAAATTTGTAATTTCAGTCGACAATTGATATGGGGGTCGAGTGCACTCCAGGGGGTAGCTACCAAGACCTTGCACAATTGGTTCAAACCATTATCCACCCCTCAACGCTCTCCCCTTTCCCTTCCATTACCCCCGCCCTCCCTTTTCGCCCACACCCCTGGCCACCCCTTCAACTCCCCTTGACACGAGTGGGGTGGGGGTGGCGGTGAAGAGGGGAAGGGGGGAAGGAGGAGAGGGGAAGTAGTGTGCAACAGCTGGATATGGGTCAATGTCGGTGGACATTACCCACTAACCCACTTTCCACACTTGTCAACATTGCGAATTTATAGCGTGCCCCATTTTTCAGAAAATTATTGGAACCGCTCTTTCCTCTGTATTTCAACGTCATACCTCGTTTATTCTGTTCAAATGCATTTTCACACTGCTAAAATGAACTATCCACTATCGTATTACCTCTGAAAAGAAATGGAGGAAAATGTTTTTTAAAAATTTATGCGATAAGTCACGTAATCGGAAGTGCACAATTTCCACTTGAAGTGAATTTTTCCTTGCAACAACTTCGCCACTCGTATCTCAGAATTGGAGGTAGATAGCGATTTTTTTGCGAGTACATTATTTGTAGGAAAAAATGAAAGCTACAAAAAATATATTCACTAAAATTCCATTATCTTTCTTCAGTTTCGAGAAATTCAATAAAAACTGGTGGAATTGATGCGAATAAATCTTAAGCTCAGAAACTTAAAAAGAATTATTTTCCGCTTAAAATTGTTACTAATAATTTTCATCTGTTATTAGGATTATATATCATCATTATTATTTTTACTAATATTGTTTATTAATTCATCAATATGCATTCATCGTAATTATCTCGTTTTTGATGAATATAGTCGTGCAATAAATGATATTTTGATTTATAATTGATTTTTCGTAGGATAATTGAAACTTTCAATTACCCTAGGGATTTTTAAAGACAGTGTGGAATAACGGTGCATGGGTGTAATTGTCATACGTCTCGAATGCTGTTTTACTGTCGACCTTGGCGTTATGTCGGTGTTATGTTGGTGCGCTAACTGCACCCACGCCCGTTAGATCAATCTTCCTCATGAACGAGCATTATTTATAGCCAAGTACCCACGTGCATGTGTTTACCAACCTTTTCATGTGAAGTCTTCTTACACTTCGCGATGCCTCAGTGAACGAGTAATTCATGCAAATTCGAATACTCCATCGACTCCATATTTACTGACAACGAGAACATCCCATCGAATCAATATCAAATTCAAATTTCGTGGATGTATTTACGTTTACGTCTCCCTTTTTAAATTCATTGTACAATTTTCGAAAATTACATTGAATTTTCGGTTTAAAAGCTTGAAATTTTTAAAAGCTTGAAACGAAAAAGTGGATTTTTTGGATAACTAGCGTATATAGCGCGCTATGCGCGCCAAATCGTCCACGTATGGGGTGTTATCATTGGAATATATATATATATAAATATTCACGTTTTTTTCCAATATAATATATACATATATAGTATTTCAAAAAGAAGAAAGAAAAAAGTCTAAAAATTTGTATAAAAAATAATTTAAAATGTAATAAATTTAATAATTTAATTTAATTTATATATATATATATTATTGTATATATTATATAGATATATATGTATGTTATTCGGTCACTTCGATGACACTGCAATGTTTTAGAGTAAAGTTCAAATCTGAGAACTCAACCTCAAAAACTGAACAGCTCTTGGCATGACCCAGGAGCACCACGTGGAAGTGGCTGTTCAAAGGCTCCCAAAATGTTGATAATTGTGGTTGGTAAAACACAACTTCCAACTGGCGCATCGCTGGATTATGCTGCCTGGCCGGATCACGCAAGAAGATAATGTTCGAATGGAAATTGACGCTCACCTTATGCTCTTCCTCTCTGTGCACTTAAATCCCGTCTTGGTCCCTTCCTGACCATGTTTTTCACAAAGAAGTAATAACTCCACTTTCTCGGAGTTTAAACTACGATTTTCTCGTTCACGTTTTCGGCACATTGGAGGGGTTGCATGGGTGGTGTCAGATTTGCAGTGGGCCAACTCCCTTACACGGTCCATTTCACACTGGTGGTTACTTTGATGACTGTCATCAAACTGACCAGTGCTCCATTTCTCGTGTGCTGGAATTTTCCGTTAAAGTCATCAAAGTACTCGAATAACATACATATATTTTGATATGCATAGCGCCAAAAAAAGCTGACAAAAAACGTTACATGCTTTTTTTAAAAGGGATTTTTCATTGGCGTATTTATACGTATTTATTAATTTGAATTTTCTGGTAATTTTCGATTTTTTCGATTTCTCAAATTTGATGTTGAAAAAATTAATTGTTAACAACTAAAGAACTTTGATACCTGCATTAGCATAGAAAGGCTAATTAAATAATTTAATTACTACTTCCGAGACGTTTCAACGTTATAATTTTAACAAATTATTATTAGCTACGCAACGTTAAACAATTCATGAGTTTGAAATAATGACAAATACAAATGAGAGTGGAAACTTGTGGCAATAGAAATGTAAAATAAATAACAGAAATGACCGATCTTGATGAAAAAAGATTCATCTGACTGATTAATGAGCCCGTGAAAATCGATTTGAAAAATCGAGTATCAAACCTGAAACAATCGATCTTTAGGAGATCGATTCTGGATCGAAAAGCACTAGCCCCAGAATGGCTTATACACGGCCCAGATTAAAACACAATCTTTCAACAGTATATACTCTCTGTCGATCCATTATATTATGTATAGACAGCTAAAACATAACTATATATTTACTACTGTAACTATTGTGAGTTTTAAGATTTTTAAGATGAATATGGAAATAACTTTTAGTATTAATAAAAGACTTTATTTAGAACAAAGATTTTCTGTCAATTGAATAAGTCCATTGTGGAACGTAAAGTTTATGCTATCTGTTTATTTTGTTTGCTTTATTGTTTTTCATGGCAGTGAAGAGGGGGAAAGTAGTGATGAAAATAAGAAAGATTTGGAAGAGTTGAGGAGGTAGTTCGTTTTGAGTTTTCAGAGAGAAGAGACATATTCTAATCACAACGCAATGTTAATTTTAATTTAATACTAATGTACCAAGGTGTTATCTTTTATTATGAAGTTATCAAGTCTTGAATTAAGTTATCAAGTCATTAAGTTATCAGGTCTTGAATAGTTACTTTTGCATTTATTTATTGACGACCACTATGATCCTACACTATTACGTAAATTTAATTACGTAAATTTATGACTTTTCTGTCATTATTCTACGAAAACAAAACCTTCAATCGATTTAATTTTTTTTTGGTATATTCCCACATGCGGCTTCTACCCCAAGTTATTTTCATTTAAAGAACTATCGAGCCGTTGGTTTTTGAAAAATTCTGATGCGTGACGTTCGATGTCAACAAATGAAAAGTCGCCCAAATGTCAAAAATTTCCATTTCAAGTTAAAAACTTGAAAGAAATTGAAAGTTGGAACCGAAAAATCGCAAACAGAAAGTGGTCATTTAACAGCCATTTTGTTCTAACTATTCACCATAAAAATTCCAACAAAAACAGTCGAATGAATATTTTACACAACAACATTAATTTATTAATCACTTGCGAGTTACGGGAAGGGGTGACTCCGGTAACTTTCCACATTATTGTATACCGATTTCTCTCTAAATTTCTCAACTACATTCAGAAATATAAAAATCTAAAAAGTATAAAACCCCTGCAATCGGCATAAATCGTTGAATCTTCAGTAAAACTTCAATTAAAATTCTCCGCCAAATAACAATTATTTTTTTAATTACAATCAATTTAATAGACGACTTCGATATAAAGAAAATTCTACCAATTCTTTATGTATGAATTAATTCAAATATTTTGTTTGATCCCTGAATTCGATTCCGAGTTACGACGCACGTTTCATTGAACATGGATTATCTCTCTTTTTTTTAATGGCTAATTCCGTTGTTTTTCTCGTGAATTCCTGTGTTTATCTGTGAATTTGTCGGCTTATGAAATAATTTTTGGGGTTCAAGTTCATTTTTCTCAGTGAGAAACACTTGATCCATTGACTTTGACCTTGCACTATGGCACACGATAACCTGTTCGATTGTTAGTTTCAAGGTCATGCACAAAAGAAAAGTCCCAGCAGAGACTACTATATTTCTCTATCAATAGACAGAATTTGTTTACTCCTCTTGAAATCGCGGGGAAATCGGTTAGCGTGTACTTTAATTCCATCAAAATTTCACATTAATCTGTCCTTGCTACCGATTTTACTCTGAACTCGAAATTTTATGTAAAATTGAATATACAGAGTGACCATGGGATACGAAAGAAAAGAAAAAAAAAACATTTTTTTTTATCCCCACACATTTGTTGTTAACAAATAGCAGATGCTCAATTCACTACTTCAATATTAATAACTATTTCAATATTAATAGTTAACGAATTGTTCACTTTAATGCATTTTCTGAAGCTGAATTTTTAGTGCAACCTGGAAAAATGTTTTTCCCATTTTTTTTTTGTGATTGATATAGTTATTGTTTATTGTTAATAGATGGTAGAGGTGCATATTGCGGGATGAATATTTGTTAATAGTTAACCAATGGTTCATTTGAAAGCATTTGATTTTTAAATAGCAGTGCATCGTGGATCAAAAAAATTTATTTACAAATCCACTAATCGGTGGTAGAACATGCCATCCATTGTTAATTATTAATAAATGGCAGAGTTTATCATTAGAGAATAAATATTCGTGAATAGTTGTGAGATAGAAGTCGTAGTTACACCGCACTCCTTTGATATCCCCCGAGTTTTTTGAAACTATCTCTGAATCTATGACAGATACAGAAAATTTTGTTATTACCTTTTCTTCTGCTCTTGATTGTCTCCATAAAAAAGGTCCTTACGAAAATTTTGCAAATCGTTTATCATGCCCTTAAATTCCGTCGAAAACGCGCCTTACCCTGCGGTTGTTATCGATTTTACTGTTACGTGGAAATTTTCAGTACAAATTGAAAGTACAGACTGACCATGGGAATACGGAAGAAACAAAGAGAAACTGGTGGATAGTTTTCGAGTGAAAAGAGTGGAAGGTTGCTAAAAAAAAAAAATGCAAAAACCGTTTGGATGCAGCTGTCGAAAAAACGGTCAGTTGCACAATGCGAGGATTGGGACCCGCCTAATTTCTAAAACACTTTGTGGGCCCCAATCAGGGGCCCCATTGTTCCTGAGGGACTCAGCAAGCCTTTTTTTCCCCAAAGATCCTTCTCGTTTCAACTTCACCTAATGACCGCCCAAGGTTTTATCCTTTTTTTTATCTCATCTTGAGTCTCGAGTTGTTTTTAAATTTGAGGAAACTTCACTGTTTTAATGTCTTTTCTACGATCGAGCGGTCAACCAACGGCTTTAATAACAACTATTACACATTTTTCGAACGAAATATTACCGCTAAAATGAAACTCTGCATCGGTAATCACTACCAATGGGAGATAATTGACGAGTATGAAGTGTTTTATTCGAGTCATTGAGGGGTTTAATTACACATTGGAGAAAATGATTTTTCACTTACTGGAAATATTAACTAATTCTAGGAACATTCAATTGTTGGTATCTTCCGTCATTTGAGATTATTCATAATTATCGATGTGTCCCCAAATTTTAGTTATTTTAATATAACTAATATATAATAATTGAATAATAACTGGTTTTTATATTCTTTTAATTCCGTGAATTTCCATTTTTTATTTTTGTCAAACATCTCGTGGAATTGAATTTGAATTTTCCCTTTCCCCATTTATTTATATTTTTCATTTTGAAAATCAATGATAACGATTTGATAATAATAAAGGGAATTCCCTAAAATTTCAGAATCCAAAAATTATCGCGGTATAAATTCCGGTATCAGGGAGTCAACTGGTGAATTCCTGGAATATAAAATGTCTTCCCCCATATTTTTGCTTATCACATTAACTCGGTTATCTGGACCGTAAAAAAAATCATGAAGCCAGATTAAATTCTCAACAAAATGCAGTAGTAAAACAAATCCTCAAAAGATTCCGACATTGCAAGGGAGTGAAATGACCCATGAAACCATGTCCTTGCGGCTACCGGGCAATTCCGTCAACTACATATATATTCCTTTATATACCTTATATATATTGTCATAATTTTAAATTGTCGTATCTCGATTTTGCCGAAGAATTCCCTCAGTCCGTCCTCTATTGTTTTTTTTTTCATTCACCATTTTGTTTATTCCAAAATCTATGATAGATAAACCTGTTCCTGTTCAGAATTTCCGAAAGAATTCAAAATGGAATGGCAGAGTCCAGTTAACCTTTTCTTGTCCTCGGATACTAATGCCAATCGCGGAAAACAAGCAGGAGAAATCAATCTGTAAAGTGATTAAAAAATTCTCCATGTCACAGGAATTCGTCTAGGAATTCCTGCATTTTGCACTGACAAATTGCAGAAAGCAGGAATTGCGGGGAGTGACAGTTGATTATTTTTGGATTTCAGTAGTGAAAAGATGTTAATCGAATTCCAAGTGTATGGAATTGGTTCTGCTGCAAAAACATGTATTTACCCAGTGCTAGAATATTTTTTTTCTCAGTGTTGGAATACAGACGCCTTCCCATGTGGCTGACCTTGACAGCCACCACCACTTATTTTTTACTCATTTTTATTCTCGCAATTCTTCCATCTCTAGTTTTTTTATCACTTCTGTTCTATGTTGTTTTTGAGGGGATAATGCAAACATTTTAGGTAGAGAGTTTTTTTTTTGTTTTTTTTGATCGAAAAGATAAGAGATACACTTTTTTCAAAATTCAAATTTTCCATCAGTAGTTTCTTTCACATATTTTCACTTCTCATACTAGAAATAAAATCCATAAAAAACGTAAAAATGCAAATTCTTTTTTACATCTGGCCCACGGAGCTGATCTATGACTTTTGGGGGAGGAGTCATTTTTTTTTCAAATGCAATTTTTTCATCGACCTAGTGTTTATTTCGGGTATATTTAACTCTTAAATCATCACAAAACTCTCAAAGACACCGAAAAAGTTGAAATAAAAAAAAAATTCAACACTGACTCGCACATGATTTATGACTTTTGGGGGAGGAAAGTGATTTTTTTTCAAATACAATTTTTTCATCAACCAAATGCTGATTTCGCATATATTTAACTCTTAAATCATCCCGAAACTCTTCAACGAAAAAATTGAAATTAAAAAAAAATCACCCCTGACTCGCACATGATTTATGACTTTTAGGGGGGGGAAAGGTATTTTCCTCGAAAATGAATTTTTTCTTAAACCAACTGCTGATTTTGATATTAAAGTCTTAGATCATAATAGCCCTCTCGAAATCATTAAAAAAGTGAAAATAAAAAAAAAAAAATTTTTTTTCATTTTCACTTTTTTGCTTACTTTCAAGGTTGGAACGAGGTCAATGTATGCGAAATCAACGGTTACTTGATTTATCGAATATTGTGCCAGGTAACCACTGATTTGCATCACGAGATATCCGTCAACTCAGAATCGTTCAGAAAACGGTAAATCTACCGCAGACCCCATGCATTTCATTTAAATCGCAGTTCCAAATTTTTTTTCGGCAATTCCATTAAGTCCATTGTTATTTATTATTAACTAACAGTTCAATAAGTATCCATCAAAATGAAAAAATAAATGTGAAGCATTCGAATGCATTCTGACTGCTGAATATGTCAGTGCAGATTTTTTCCTCGATTTATGCGATTTTTTATTAGTTAACAAATGGAAAATATACTTTCTCCCAAAAATCAAGATAAAAAGGAAGGGATATATCAAGTTTATTACCTCGTTTTCCGTGTTATCTCCGGATAACCTTGAGCGGGTGATGGCGGAAGGCCATCGCGGGAGGAGGTGGCGCTCTAGGGGAGGGGGCGCTCTAGAGGAGGGGATTCCCCTTGAATGCTGCACTAGAACTTGACTGGCGCAAGCTCCAACGACCGACCCCTTTCCAATCTGCTATCTCCCTCTTTTCCTCATTTCAAAATTTTTAACATTTCAAAATTACTCCTAAAACCCCCCATTTTTATACAATCAAAAATTTCCCGTCGAATGCCACAAAAAAAAAAGACCCAATGGAATCTGACATTTCAATTACCATCACAGAACACCACATTTTCGATATATTTATAAATACATTTGTTAATTTTGGTTTATTCTTCTTCATGTAATGAATACTCAAAGAATAGTAATTAAAATAATAATAATAATAATAATAATAATAATAATAATAATAATAATAA
>NW_011887772.1:1106970-1161045 GCF_000806365.1 Fopius arisanus | reverse complement strand
TATTTTATATTATTATTATTATTATTATTATTATTATTATTATTATTATTATTATTATTATTATTAACAGTAATTTTCATGTGATTGATGAAAATTTTATTGAATTCTGTATTCCCCGAAATTTCCAGGATCTGTAACCTTGACATTTTGGGATTTTATCGGCAGTTTTTATTAATTTAATAGTTTATTTATATTTATTTATCAATTTTTAAATGCACTGGGCGGCGAGAGGGTGGCGGTTAGTTGCAGAGGGGAGCGAGGGCGGTGGAGAGGACTAGGAACGACGCACATACAGTTCTGTCCTGGACTGGTGCTCTCAGTCGTTCGCCGGTTCGCGACTATAATGCTCGATCCGTTCTGTCTCCTACCGTCAGTATAATTATAACATCAATATTTTCCTCCAAATATTTCCCCCATTTCCCCCATTTCCCGGGTTAAATACCACCGTGTAGACAAATATAACAACTTTTGAGCAATTAAAAATAAAAATAAATCCCCACACATTTTTTGTTAACTAATAATAAATGTTCAATTCAGTTTTGCTATATTAACGAGTGTTAATAGCCTACGAATTCTTCACGTTCGTGTATTTTTTTCGGTTGGATTTTTGAGGCCTTGTGAATCGTGGAAAAATGTTTTTTGCAGTTTTTTTTTGTGGTTGATATTTATTGTTATTTATTGTTAACAGATGGTAGAAGTGCAAATTGCGGGATGAATATTTGGTAATAGTTGACCAATGGTTCACTTGAAAGCATTCGATTTTTAAATACCAGTGTGGCGTGGATCAAAACAATTAATTTACAAATCCAATAATCGGTGGTAGAATATGCAATTTATTGTTAACCATTAACAAATGAGAGTTTAATGTGAGAGAATAAATATTCATTAATATTGTGAGGTGGAAGTCGAAGTTATACCGCGCTCCTTTGATAGCTTGCGAGTCTTTTTAAGCTACCTCCGAATCTATGGCAGATACCGAAAATTTTATTATTTCCTTTTTTGTAGCTCTTGATTTCCTCCATAAAAACGGTCATTACCAAAATTTCGATATCTCCCGTGAGTCCCGAGATATTCACTAAAAAATAAGCACCAAAAACTTGATTACCGAGAAAACACTTTGGGGACTGAATTTTAACAATAACCAATTATTTTAACAGTGCATAAACAAATTCCTGGGATTATAATCACTGAATCTAAATTGCCTACCAAAAAAATTGAGACGAAAATCCCATTTTCTAAATCCATTTCTCCCGTGAATTATGTAGGGTGTGAATTAATGTTTTTTCCTGACAAATTAAATATTTACAATTGAATATTAATTACCGCCCCTTTATTATTAGTTTTTAGTTATTGATATTCAACAATAGTTAAACCTAGGCCTGTAGAAATAAAATGGGTAATTATCACCCCAGATTTTCCCGAAGTGTTCAATAAAATAGTAATGAACTCCCAGACGTTAAAATTCAGTTGCCAAAATTTTATCGTACGCATTTCGCGGACTTTTGCGCAGTTACGAGGCGTGTGTGCGTTACACATAATCGAGGCCAATGCACACTCTCAAAAATTACCCCCCACCCACCACCCACCACCCCCTAACCCCCCGCCCGTTTAAAATCGAGATCGTTGACGCGACGATCTGTAATTCGCGATTTAACGAAAGTCTAAATATATTCGTCCCTCCAAATCATTAATTTAAAAATAATTCAGTGAAATACACGAGTCGAAGAGGCAGACGCGAACTTGACCACTCGAAACCGCGATAGAGAGGAAAAAAAAAAAGTAAATAAAATAACTTTTAGTTGAGCAATCCGTCAGTGCAAAAGAATCTTGACCTTGGACTTGCAGGCGTTTGAATTTGAGTCATCGGTTTGGTCTGCGGTGGCAAATGTTAATGTTCTCTCTGAATCCCTTTATTGCGCAGGCGAATTGCCGAGATAACACAATTTTAGTGATATCGGGTGGATGAATAACCAGGCCGTCGACATTTATTTTTTGCGATAAGGATCACCTTGAAGTGGGTAATTGCAAGTTCACGCCCGAGCAGAAAAAATGTTTTCCGATGATAATTCAGTGGCCGAGTGATAACAGTCGACGGAGCGCCGCACCAAGTTTTCGGCGAATATCTGCGAATCCGAAGGAGATAGCCACAATTTCATTATAACCTATTTTGTAGCTTGCGATTGTTCCTACAAAAAAGGTCATTATAAAAATTTCGGTATCTAGACTCAATCCTGAGGAATACACGGAAAACCGGTTAGTAGCGGAAATCAGACGGGACCAAGTATTCGGGAGATATCTTGCAATCCAACAAAGATAGCGAAAATTTCGTTAAGTTATTTTTTGTAGTTCTTGATCAGCTCTACAAAAAAGGTCTTGACAGAAATTTCGATAGTTGCACTCAATCTCGAGGAATTGATGAAAAACTGATGGATATTGGAATTCAGGGGGATTCGACAAGGACTTTTTTGGGAGATTGCTGGCTGATTTTAGGGGGAATTTTTCAGGGCGATCTTGGTGAAGACATGCGATTTCCACATCCTGGAATATAGTGCAAACATTGAGTGGAGAAGTGAAACCGTGGGGAAGATATCGATTCCACAGTCGCTATATCGCTCTATGCACCCGCTTGAGGGCCAGACATTGGCCTTGAAATTCTCGCCGCCAAGTCCTAGTCCCCCGCGGATACCCCTGAAAACCCATATACGTTTGTCTTTCGCACCAGAGCAAATAGATTAAAAAAATAAGATATGGTATAAAAACAGTCTGCTCTCACCACTCGATCTCGTCGTGTTCTCGTGATAAATGCGTCGGAACAGCGTCTTCATTCACACATCTCAAGACCCCCGAAACCCCATTTTTTTTTTACATCCTTAACTATTTTTTTTATTAATTCTATAATTCAGTCACCTAGTGCCACGAGAGAAACTGAAAATCCAGCTCATTGGATTCGTCGGAAATTTTCCACTTCTTTTACTTCTGCAGAAATGTTTGCGAAACTAAAGGAGATAACGATTTTTTTTTTTATCTTTTTTCTGAAGTCATTTGGGGCTTAGAAAAAAGATTATTGCGGGCATTTCATTTAATTTTTTAAAGGAAAATAAAACATTAGATTATAAAGAATTAACGAATTTTTGATATCTACCTTTTATAAAGCTCTTCGTAACACAAATTTAATTTTCTTAATGAAAAAATTGTTATCTCCCTTAGATTCCGAGAAATCCTCCGAAAAATCAACTAAAAAACGGCTCGACTTGCACCTTTCACTTTTGGCTCCTGAATCAAACTAAAATTCATCTCCTTATTATTTTCCCTGCAGTCCAAATCTTGAACAGCAGAATTCCTCGCATTTCCAGTGACAGTAAAAATAAAAAAAAAATCATACTAAACTGAAAAATTGAGTGAAAAAATCAAATTGCACTCGATCAAATCCCCAAATCAATCAGCGAAATCAATTTCACCCCGAAGTACCAACGCCAAAGACCCCTGGACCAGTGATTCGAGTGAACGAAGCCAAAACCGAAACCAAAATTATTTACGGAAAAGAAAAATGACCGTCAGATAAACGGACTATCGAAAGAATTACGCGAGTTCGTGGTAAATAGTGCCATATGGATTGTGAAAAAAAGTGCATAGATGTCATAGAGAATCGGTTGGAAAGAATTTGACTGGAAGAAGTGTCTCAGTTGAAGAGGAAAAAACCGGTTGCACAAGATGATGAAGAAGGAGAAACCGATGATGTCGGTGACGGCGATAATCCAGGGTGCCCAGGCACAACACTGGGCGCGTGGTAACACCTGTACGTTTCTTGTAAAAATATGTAATTACACATGTGAAATCATTACTGTCAAGTTAATTAACAATATTCAAACATCTCCACGTCGATACTCTTCATAAAAAAATTTCACTTTCAGGCCCGGGTGGACCATCTATCGAAAGTAATCTTTTGTTTAAATTTGATAATTTTAGCGTAAAATATATTTAAATTTGGGATCAAATTTCTGTTGCAGGAAGCACTTGAATGGACATATAAAAAAATAATGAAAAAAATTAAATTCAGATACAAACTTGAATATCTCCCAACCAATAATCCGATTGAGCTCATTTTCAATACCAAATATTCCAGTACAAAGTGGAAACTGTACATCAAATTTCAAGTTGATATACCGATTTTTGCGCAGGTGAGAGTGCAAACAAGCATTTTTGGCAAAAAGACATGGAAGATGAAATATCTCGAAAAATTTGAACCAACCGGTATATATATTTTGATTACTTGTTATAGCTGACATCAAGACGAATATTTTGAATGAAAAAAAAATCATATCGGTTGGATAGTTTTTGAGATATTCCAGAAATTAGATCTACAAACGAATAAGAATGTTTCAAAAACGGTTGTATCGATTGGGCTGAATTTTAGGACAGAGTTAGTCGTCATTAATACCTATGATTCGACGAAGTGATGAATTTTTTTTGAATTTTTTAAGCCAGTTAATTCTACAATTTTCAAAAAACGTGACCTGATGGACATGCGCACATACACGCGGGGTGTTCAAATTTCGTATTTTTATATTTAAATTTATTGGTTCTTATTCTTTTATTTAAAGACCACTCTACATCATTTCCAAGCAAAATGAAGAAATCGAAAAATAAATCGATTACAATGCTTCCATTCGGAAGCAAAAAAGAGGAAAAATTATTGAAGGGCACTAAAGAGCGATATTGTTTAAAAGAGATCTATCAAGTTTATTAAAAAATTATAAACAATACGTGGCTTACCATGATGTGACACATTTGTGGCCGCAATTATATATCCGATATATATATACATATATATATGACATATGTAATCAGCTACGTTTTTTTATTATTTTTTAGTAATGAAGATGATAAACAACCGTTTCTTATATAACAATGATTACTCCTTCCATCAGGGCCATTAACGGTCATAAATTTGCAGAAAATTAAATGAGTTAATTTGAATTTTGCCAACGTTTCGAACACTATGTGTGTTCCTCATCAGGGCAATATTTATTTCTGTTAAAAAATTCAAAATTGCAAAATTCAAATTAACTCATTTAATTTTCTGCAAATTTATGACCGTTAATGGCCCTGATGGAAGGAGTAATCATTATTATTTTTTAGTAAAGTTGGTAGACCTCTTTTAAACAATATCGCTCTTTAGCGCCCTTCAATAATTTTTCCTCTTTTTTTTTCATTATTCTTTTATGGCCATTCAAATGCTTCCCGCAACACAAATTCGATACTAAATTAATATATTTTAATAATATATTTTAAACTAAAATGATCAAATTTAAACAAAAGATGACGTTTGATAGATAGTCCACCCGGGCATTAAATTTAAAAATAAAAAACTGATGGACATTTTTCAGGAATACAAAATTATTTCTGTTAATTCTCCAATGATTATATTCATCCATTTTATTTTATTTTGTCATCTTGAATAATAAAAGAATTTCTGGTGCTCAAATGCAAATGGCTGCAAATTCAGGTAATGACTCCTGAATTTTTCATATATTGAAAACTGAATTGCATTTAATATTCCATTTTCAAGATGATTGTGAGTTTAATTATTTTTTTACTTTAATTTCGTATTCAATTTTTTTGGGAAAATTGATTTATGGTTTGTTTAAAAGAAAAATAATAGAAATAGATTGCCGGATTTTTATAATCGCAGATATAATTAATCATTTTTTTTCCTGTAAAAATTAAAATTATCTTAAAACTTGTGGCAATTTTTATAGAAAACATTTTTTTGCGTGAAGACGAAAATTCCTTAATCAACTTGAACTGAAAATTCACCACGAGAATTGATAATCGAATTGAAAATTCCATTGAATTCTAAATATTAATGAATCGCGTAAATAATTAATTCAATTTATAACAAATTATAAAATTTATAACGTAAAACGTCAAAAAAAAATCGAAAGAAATTGCAGGATAAACTTCTCTCGAAAATGTCGCATGTCATTTGAAAATCTCTGCACTGATAATGAACACTAATTACCATTACCCTGACTAATCACTCGAACTCCTCTAATTACGATAAACCGCGATGTCCGCGATGTCCGCGATGTCCGCGAAGAAATTGCTGTATTCAACGGCAAAGAAATTCCCCGGGGGAAACGGTAATGTACCCCTTTGAAATTACCAACCGAATTATAATTACCCGCGACTAATTATCTCTCAAAAATAATATTTACCAGTGACGCGCATATGCTCGAAGGAAAATGAAGATGCCTCACATAAACATCGGCACACGTGTTTCGCTCATTTCCTGCGCTTCCTGTTGGTTATAACGAGCATCTAAAATATAACTGGATGCTAATTAAATGGGGGAGGCATACACTACATCACGAAATTTATTTACATCAACTAGATCAACAATTTCCTCTAATAACCCAAAATCATTAATTTTTTCACACCCAAAACTCAAATGAAAATTTCAATATGTGATTTCCACACATTTTTGGATTAAAAAAAATATATAGTTAAGTGTTAATTAATTAAATAAAAAGACGTTATCTCGCAAAATTTATTCATCAATAAAAATGAAAATGATTGATTAATGTTTGTCCCCCCAGAACCATCAAATAACGATTTGAGTAAAAAATTAGAGTGATAAATGAATTGAAAAAAATGAAATTTCCATTCAGTCGGGAAAAAGTTTCGGATTTCACTGAAAGAATTCCCGGACTGATTTGAATGTTCAATAAATGGTCGTGAATATTCAGTAGCCAATTATCCTCAATTTTCAATCAATTAGGAATTCAAGAATATATTTGTTTAAATATCCCCTGAATCATTGAACTAGAACTCTCAGAATCCATTAATTTTTCTAGTAACAATAGTAATAAAGAATAATAATAATAATCATGATTATTATAAAAAATTTAACGAGATCTTCTACCAATTGTCGACGTTTCGAATACTAAATTCATTATCAATAAAAATTTAAATAAAGTCACAGGATAATTAAGAGATTAATCAAAAATACAATTATAAAAATTCATATCGGTGATTATACCATAATTACGAAATTACGCAGTAATTCCAGGAGTAGAGTCAATATTTATTAATTAAGAATTCCTATTTTTATGTTTATTTACAGTCTGTAAATTTAAAAAAATCGCTGAAACGCATTTCAAAAACTTATGAAAGAAATTAAAAACCAGCAAAACATCATAATTATTATAATTAACATTAAACTAAGAATCAGTTAATCCAGAATAATTACCTTATTATGTAATTATTATTTATAACAGTTAGGAAAACTGTGAGAATTATGAAAAAGTATTAAGTTATATCATAATTTTATTATAAAATCATAAAAAAAATTATTCAATTTCCCTGTTTTTTTGGAGCCGTTCCATTTTGCTCTCCCCTGATAATAATGGAATAATTATTATTTTTCGTTGGAGTGAGAAGTTGTTATCGTGCGATAATAATCGGTAGCCCATACAAAAGTAGATTAGGTGTAAAAATGACAATAAAATGATGATGCACTAGGTTCGGTGATAAATACGTTGGATGGGGTGAAGGTCGGCTATTGAGTTGAATGATGATTTTGTCGACATCATCTCTGACGTGTCAGTGTTATCAGTCATGTCCCTGGCAAACTTCATTTCTAAGCCGTACATTATTATTAAATAGAAGGCCACTCTCGTTATCTTTTACATGCACGTGCATTTGCGCTCTCAATGTTCCTGTTCATGACGCTAAAAACATTTTTCCAATCTGCACTTGTTGGAAGTTCCAGACGGACTCAAAAAAAATCTTTAGAAACTTCACGGTATTTAATTTGATTGAGTACTGGCGAATATTCATGATAAAGTCATGAATTTTCTGTGGAATGAAAAAATAGAAAATTCCTATTTTTAGTTTTTTTGTAAATGATAATTAAGTTCTATGAAAAATTATCGCTATTTTCTTTAGGCTCAGAGATATTGGCGAGAGACTTTCTCAGAATTTTCATGGATTTTCCTCTTTTTCGGAATTTTCTGGAAATAATTCAATTGAAAAATGATTAATTTATTGATTTCTGCTTGTAAAATAAAAAAGAAAATAATTTTCAATTTCAACTCAAAATTTCGCCGAAAATTCGACCACGAAAATTGATTAAATCCAAATAATTAACATCTAAAATAACAATAATAAACGCTAATTAACTATCCGATTAATTTCACTGAAATCTCCATCACCCGTTTATTTTTCCCGATGTTTTCTGGATTGCCATTTGATAATTGCACAATCACGTGCTCTCGCTCATATCTCTATTTACCGGTGGAAAAAAGACCTTGAAAGGTTACGTGACGAAGAAAAAAAAAGTGCAAGACCTTTTATTCCCCTGGTCACACGTGCATTGAGGTTCATTGAAAGGATTTCACGTGGGCCGTGTGGTTTTCCAATAGTGCAGGGTCATTTGCTCCGTAATCCACCGGCTGTTTTTAGTGACAACTACACCACAAATCGACCTCATGACCTTCTACGATTGACCCAGGTACCTAGAGAATAATCTGCGCATGACTCGTTGATCTATATTAAGTGCAACTCTACACAGAATACATCACCATGAATTTTTTCAGGGCCTCGGTCAATTCCTCCATCATTATCGATTATTATTGGAGATGGATAATATCTTTGTTGGAATATTTGAGTACAGATCCTCCATTGTAGTATAAAAACTACTCGACAAAGATTTAAGACATACATATAGCTTATAATCGTTTCATTTTTCATTTTTTAGAACGTTTTAATGCTGAACATATGTTGAAATTTGAAAATGAACTGTAGTCTCTTCTGTCATAAACCTTAACTTTTATTCTTGTGTTTCATTCAGAATTTTCGCCTTTATCGTCAGTCTCAGTCGATTGACAACTCTCCTCTAGGAAATACGTGCCTTCCTCGTGTTAATAAAGTTAAATTAATAGTTTATAGAAATATTAAACGGCTTCTTAAAAATTATTTATTCACTTGCACCCATATTCCAATAATCTTCAATAAAAATCATTCTAGTTCCGTTGAAATCTGATTTTTGAGGTGAATATGAGTAAGGGTAATTATTTTGATTTTTACTTTGCTCTTCAATTTTGTAAAATTGAAATAATTTGTTTTATAGAAATTTTAAAAATTGTAGAAATGAATCTTCGCATGTTTAAACTCGCGGATATAATTTAAAAAATCTTTTTCATTAGTGTAAATATTAAAATTATTTGGGGTGAAAAATTCATCACGAAAACTAAAAATCGAATTGAAAATTTAATTGAATTCTAGATACTAATAAATCCGATCGTTAGGGTGAGATAGTTTATTTCTCTGATGCTATTTTTTCGTTTTACATCTTCACAAGCATTAGATAAATGAATTTGAAAATTATTAGATTAAATAAATAAACTTTTAAAAGGAACGCCTACATTTACTAAAAAAACTAAAAAAAAGACTAAGCATTAGACAGAAAATTCTTCCCCTCGCAACTCTTTGTTGGATTCCGATGAAATAAAAAGAAACTTCAAACTTTAACCGAACTGCTCATGTGGAGCAGAATTTCAAGATTTCGATCATATATTATGGGAGTGCCCGAATTTTGGTAACCAAAGAAACAAACTGTTAACCCGACTGAGAAATTCCAACTGCACTCCTCCATACACAACGAAAAGGTTTGCAAATGGAATGGATTTCAAATATATAGGAATAATCTGTCACTATTTAAAAGAATGTAATTTACGAATCTAAAACCATACAGACAGTGTAAATAAATCTTACATGTATAGATTTCAGCACTTTAAAGAATAAAAAAAAAAAAAAACTTCAAACTTTATTCTCGAAATCTTTATTAAGTTGAAACGTAAAACAGAGTTTCTAATAGAGGATATCTTCTCGTTGTTCTCACTTAGATTATTTGATTAATCTGATCTGTTGATCCTGGAAAGTTCGGAGTTGGGGTCGTAGTGCAAAATCAGTGGGGGTAGAAGGAGAAAGGCCCAAGGTCGTTGATTGGTTGGGTTGAAAGGATATGACCTGTAGGGGTTGGCTTCATCAGGTCAAGAAGGAAGTTGCCTAGGTGTGGGAACGGAATTATTGGGAAAGGTCTCAAGTAAGGGGTTTGAGGAAAAAACAGGGAAATCACCGGACTAGGGACTAGGGGTCCAAGCTACTGGGGAAAGTACCGAGCAGTACCTTTATTACGATTGGTGAAATATAACGATTTGTTGGGTTTCCTGGGAATGCCAGGTGGTAAAATGGAATGAGCGTTTTTAGTATGGTTGTTGCTAACAAATGGTGGAGAATTATTCGGTATGTGTTGAACTAGATATAAAAAATAATGGGTATCAACATCTTTATAGGATTATATTTTATTAAATATATCACATTATTATAATATCATTTGTTTCGTGAACTTTTAGCTTGATGATTGAGTAATAATACTAATTATCTTTGTTATCTTCAGTTCGTATTTTGTTGAAGCTTTTTTTTTCAATGGACAATTTTTCGTCTACTTCTTATTTTACAGCCTCCAGTACTTTTGGGGCTTGCTTTCCTCTTCATCACTTCCGCTATTCTCTATTTGCTATTTTCATTCTCCTCATCACCTTCTCGCAGCTGCGTGCGTCTTCCAAGCTTACATCAGTAATCACTCCAATTTTTAATAAATTGACGATACAATAACCGCAAATTATAACTTAAAACTCCTAAGAATACTGAAAGAAATCATTGTATAAATTTTCCTCGAAAGTGGCGCATGTTCATTCGGAAATCTCTGCAATAATAATTACCGCTAATTACCATTACCCTTAGTCATCACTTGAACATTTATTTATTTAAAATTATTGCTAAGATACATTCACACAATTAGAGTTTCTAAACTGGACCCACAAAGGCCCCACAATGGCCCCACTATTTTAGACTGAAAAACTAGATGCCTAAATATTTTTCCACGCACTTCTCAAAATTCGAAATGCGAAAAATATTCTCTCAAATAATAAAATAAACACTGTGGAATATATGATTAATTTTTGTAATCGTGGAATGTGAACTCTAATAATTATCTTTCGGAAATTACTTGAAATTTCATCGGTTATATTGATTATATATAACGTTCCCTCGATTTTATGTATTCAGAGGATTCAATACAAAACCCTCGGGCGATACATTTCAATGTAAATCCCATAAGATTGTAAAAAATGCCATGAATTTTTATCCCTTTTTCACCGCCAAAGAAAATTTATTCATTTTTTTTATTCCGCATTGGTAAAAATTCCGTAAAATTTCAGCCCTAGTAGCCGAAATTTCCAATTTTATGAATTTAATTAAATCTGCAGTTAAAACGCTCACTAAATAATATTCACTAAATGTTTATCTCAGAAATTCAAGAAAATTGCGTTTTTCATTAGGAAAATTTAACAACAAATACAATTTTTAAATTGCCATTGAAAAATAATATGTGAAACTTAAAAATGAAAGACTTGAAATGTTCGATAATAATTAAGTGATGGGAAAATTATATAAGTTCTTCAGTGATTAGTTAATTCATTAAAATTGTTGAATAATAAGTTTTTGATTCTCCGAATTTCGATTTTCAGATTTCGTAAGTCAGACTTTTAAACGATTAGAGAGTATTAATTATATTTTTCTTCAATCAAAGAACTAGATTTTCATGTTAAATAATAAATGATTTAAATAAAATCTAGAATTTTCGTGCTGATGATAAATATTCAACAGTAAATTCAATTGAATTTTCAATAGATTGATAATTCTTTTGTTCTTAAGTTTCAAATATAATTTTTTAATGGCAATCGAAAAATTGTATTTGTTATTGAATTTTCCCAAAAACGCAATTTTTTTTAATTTTCCAAATAAATCACATATTTAGTGAGCGTTCTAACTACAAATTCTATTAAATTTAATAATGTCAATTGTTATTTAATATCTAGTATAAAGACGTTAAAGGGAGTAAGGCTCGTGTGGATATAAAACTGTAAAGTAATATCAATGAATAAATAAATAAATCTATCTATCTATCCATTAAATTTATTTGTTTTATTTATTTATTGTTTTGTTTATTTATTTAATAATGTCAATTGTTATTTAATATCTAGTATAAAGACGTTAAAGGGAGTAAAGCTCGTGTGGATATAAAACTGTAAAGTAATATCAATGAATAAATAAATAAATCTATCTATTTATCCATTCATTAAATTTATAAAATTGGAAATTTCGGCTACTACGGCTGAAATTTAACCGAATTTTACCAGTGCGGAATAAAAAGAAGTAAATAAATTTTCTCTGGCGCTGAAAAAAGGATAAAAATTGATGGCATTTTTTACAATCTTATGGGATTTACATTGAAATGTATCGCCCGAGGGTTTTATATAAAATTGAAATAATATTCCAAAATAAATCCATCTATTAATAAAGAATTGATGATTAATAAAGTGATTTCCCATCAATTCATCAATAATAATAATAATAATATCTCAAATCGTCATTGAATTCTCTCAGCGAATCGCGGCATGACGTCATTGTCTGAGGATTTAAATGCTCTTCCGAAATCGAAAACCTGTTTTTTCCTGACTCCATTTCTTGTGCACTTTCGCTTCTCCTGGGAATGCTGCATGATCCGTTATAATTTTTAAATATGGAAGTCAATTCGTTTTTTTCTACATGAGGATTGGGTGACTGGATAGGATTTCGCTAGGCGCGAAGAAATTTGATGAAATCCACGGGAAGAAGTAAAATGATACGTTTGTTTAGAAAATTGTCAGTGATTTGGATATTCTAAGGGTAATGATCTGTTTTTTTTTTAATTTAATCAATTGCACCGTCTCGGCTCGCGAAAATTTAATCGGAAATAAATTAATCGATTTTTAAGATGAATATGTACTCGCGAGAAAGTGCGCTTTAGCCTTGCGATATCTTTTATTTTCTCCAGGGTTTTTCAAACCTGTACTTATAAGGCAAGCAACTCGCCTGGAAATTCTCGATGCATTTCATGGTGAATCCACCAGCGAAGACGGTTTCAATGGAAAAAAAAATGTACGTGCATTAACATCTTGTATTTTCTGTAAAAAATTCACCCCCTTGTAACTTTTTTATAATTATGCAGAAGTTACTGCTGATGCACTCAAAAAAAGATTTATGATGATTAAATTTGGTTCTGACGGCAAAAGTTGTTTGAGATAATTGTTTAATGTTAAATTTAAGATTAATTACGGCAAATCTTGAAAGCACAGAATGTACCTATTTTTTTGTGTCATTAAATATCAATAAATCTCGTAATCTATCGATTTTAGGAGAAAATGTGACAAGATATTTTTTGTGGGAAATTTCATTTGCCATAAAAAAGTTTTCTAGCACTTTTATCTGAAATCAACACTTTTCGAGATAAATCGATAATTGTATAGAATTCGATTTATCCGACTTCATTGCACATTAGAAAATTCCGTGTCAATAAAATTAAATAATATTATTTTGTATAATAATTCCATAACAATATTTTTTTATTTTCCCGACAATATTGTAATTTTTAGCGAAATATAAATTGTTCAAAAGAAATAAAGATTCAGAACTCTTTTTTGTTCTCAAAGTAGAATATTTCGGTTACCGATTGCGCAAGCGTGTAAAATTACTGTGAAAACATTTTTTATGAATTATTTAAGTGTCTAGAAGATGTCCTTGTTACTATGAATTCTCTATTATCAAAGATATTGCAGCAAATACTTGATATTTGCACACCTGTTTCTCTCATTATTCTCGTCTTCATCTACACAATTGACGTCTCGAGTTGTTTTGTTTACCTATTCACACCTGAACTCGCCAACTGTAACATATTTGAACTCTCGACTTTGTTCGGCTCGTGGCAAGTATTTTTATTTGGTCTAGTTAAGAATTATTGCTCATCTCAAAGTTCAACAACTCGCACAGGAGAAGGTGTGAAATAACCACAATTTCGTCATGCCCCAAGCCATGAAGTGATCTTTTGTCATCGATGTGTACATATTACTAAAATTAGCATGTCGATGCACAGTATGAGTCATTATACTTCAGAACTTGTCGAGAAATTGTCGAGCTTACACTTATGATAAATGTCTTACACCGAGTTCACGTGTTCTATTAACTGATTATTAGTTTTGTTTAAATATCGCTGTAGAATTCAATTCCAATTTTATTTTCAAAAATTATGTGATTACACGATATATCACGGAGGAATTGAATAATTTTCCATTCAAATCAATAAAACAAAAAAAAATAAAATAAAATAAAATAAAATAAAATAAATCAATTAACATATTGCGGTGAAAACAAGAAAATAATGATAGAATGAATCACCGATAAATCTCGAAAGCTATTGATTTGAGGCAAAAATGTCAAAAGACCTTTTACGCGGGCAATTTAATCGCCTTTGAAAAAGTCTTATATCAATTCCTCTTTAAATCTACAGTTTTCGATGTAGATTAAAAATTCAGAATTAAGAATCAGTAAAAAACAATTTTTTTCCCCAGTCGACAATTAATTATCGATTATTCTGAAAATCTGTTGATTTTAGGAAAAAATGTCAAAAGATCTTTTTGACGGGAAATTTAATCACCTTTGAAAAAGTCTTCTGTCATTTCCTCCTCAAATTCACAGTTTTCGATATAGATTAAAAATTCAGAATGAAGAATAAGTAGAAAAAAAATAATCCTCCCCAATCGACAATTAATTGTCGATTATTCTCAAAATCTGTTGATTTTAGGAAAAAATGTCAAAAGACCCTTTTGACGGGAAATTTAGTGATCTCGCGAAAAGTTCTCTACCGATTCCACGTCAAATCGCTAGTGTTCGAGATAAATGAACGATTCGAGATGAATAAAAATGGTGAAAAAGAAAAACGCGCAAAAAATGCCATTAAAAAATACTTTTCCGGTGGAAAACTCGAAAAATCCATACACGCATCGAGTGTGCCTTCGTTGATCATGTAAATACATGGGTATAAATATATTCGGGCCGATGAATAGCCGGTGCTCTCGAACGTTGCACCGACGTGTTTGCTTGGTCAAGGTGCCCTGTCTACTTTTTTCTCTAGCGAGATCCCAACCGGCCTTGGACCTGTGTGAAAAAATTCATTCACATGTTCAAGACAATGATTTAGTGCCGGAGTGATCGGGCGATTTGTCAAATTCATGGATCTGACGCTCGTAAATCACAATTGCACCCGACAGTGGGTGACATCCAACTGCAATTACTAACACACACGATGCCACCACGTCGTTATAAATTATTCCATAACACAAATCCGTAAATAATCTAACAATAATCAAATCCCTAACACTATATATTATAATATATTATAATAATCCCAGTAGCATATCATTCAATGAATTTATTTGTTAATAATCTGCATCAGAAAAAAGTTTACACAACCGCTGAGATTGTTCCGTAAGTTTTCCATAAATATCTCGAAAACTATCAGAAATAATCAAATTGATGTGATAATCTTTTTTGTAGAACTAATTAAGATTTCTAAAAAAGGTAATCACCAAAGTTTCGCTGTGTCCCTTAGTTCCGGAGATATTTTCAAAATTGTAAGTGTATCCCTTCCTGGTATTTTTTTTGTGAATTTTCCTCTCAACGCAGGGGAGAAAATAGTATAATAAAAATTATTCATCCCGCGAGTGATTGCATAATTGATGATCATGGCATTCGCTGTCACCCTGACATCTCACTCTTGTTGACCCTGTACCACCATCTGGTGAATTACGTATCACGATATCGTTCATAAATATCCACAAGCGGATTAAATAATAACCGTACGACAGACTCGGGAAAATTCCACGAATGCCAATTGATTAATTCATACCTTGATGATAATTAACTAATTCTTATCTAATTATTTTGCAGGGCTGAGCCTCGACAGTAGTAACATGTCGATGTCGTCGGTGGGACCTCAAAGTCCCCTAGATATGAAACCAGATACCGCGAGTCTCATGAACTCAGGGAACTTCAGCCCCTCTGGTCCCAACAGCCCGGGGTGAGTTCATTAAAAATCAACAAGAGACTGCCCCCCCCCCCCGCCCCCCAATGAATTTATGGGAGATATAAATAATTATTGAATGCAGTGGATAAAATTTGAATTCCTTTATTCTTAAAAATGGCAGGAGAAAGAAATGTGTGGACTCTATGGATCTCTTCAAGAGACTAGAAGTACTCATGAAAACAAAAAAAATATTCTTCATGTAATGAAGGAGCCCTCTGTTCCTCTTTTCTCCAGGAATAATTGTTTATGTTTATGTATACTCTCGTGTGACTCTCTGGTGTCATCCACGTCGATTAATTTTTGTAACCGTAATCTAGAAATAGAAAAATTAAACTCATCTTAAACAATTCAATAACTTTGAATCCTTGAAATTGAGAAATGCCCTCTTGCAAATCAGTGTCAAACATTTAAATCCCATATTGGATTATGGAAATCGAAATAAATAAACACTTGGAGAATTTTTAAGACTGGGAATTATTATTAAAAATTGTAAGACTGTAGACAGTTAAGAGGTACTTTACTGAACGAAGACTTACAACGAACTAACTCAACATTACTAGTAAGGCCCACATTAAACTCCTCTCTGGAGGGCATTATAATTTCTCCTTCCACCTTCAACCCTTGGATTTTTCTCTTTCTTTACCCTCTCTGGGTAATAACATAAAGAAAAGGTCCCTCAGCAACAAAGAAATAAATATTCCCTAAATCCAGAAATATAAAAACTCTAGAAGAGTGAATTTTGAGCTCGGGGTAAAACCCCAAAATCCAACATCCCAGAATTGAGATATTTCTCCATCGATAATAATCAGGCAGAGCTACCCCGCAGGCTAAATTCATCTTCGTGTCATCTCCAAAATGCAAATATCCTAATTCAAAAATTAGAAGCTGCCCAGGGGAATGAGCGGTGGAGTCAGACGTCGGAGTAAAAATGAAAGGAAATCAGTGACTCCTGAGTATTCGTGACTGACGTGACCACAATCTCCAGGTCTGTCTGATCCCCAACCTTAAAAGCACATTAGCGCGGATGAGTCTGGTGTGGCCGTCACGCCACTTTTGCATTCGCGCATTGTATGTTGTCTATATCGCTGTATCCGGTAGCCCTGATGTAATTTTGAGAGGTCACGCAAATTGCGGTCACTTGCCCAGACTTGTCATCAGTTATAGTGCATACGATCTTGCTGCGATAGTCATAATTTCATAGAAAACGACAATTTTATATAGCGTTCCACATTTTGTGACGTCACGGGGAAATCATTGGAGAGGATTTTGGAATGGGTAGAAAGGGAACTAGGATAATTCTCGATATAATTTTACAAAAAAAAAAAAATTAGTGAAAATATTGATAGTACAGGCCCGGATTTTAATCCGGCACCTTTCGATTATTCATCAGGGAAAAAAAAATCTAGTTAATTAACAATCAGGAATCGGAAGTGCCTGAATCATCGGTTGTCTTCTGACGAGTTGAGGTTTATTTATTATTAATAAATATAAATACAATCCGACCTAGTACCCCAAAATAATATTTTTATTTCGCGGATACTTGTACTGCAGATGCTAGGCACATCTGCAATTATTTCTGAGTCCTCAATCAACCTCAAGTAACTCATTTTGTAATGAGACTTCGTCTTATTTTGAAAATCTATAATTAATTATTATGTAGAGTCCTAGATTGAGGATTGCGCGAAAATTTCATGACTTTCCTATTCTTATGAACTTTAGTTTACAAATTTTTCCAGATGTTAATCTTTGAAATCTGAGTTTCGTACTACTCTAAGGGTTCAATCGACATTTGGGTTCTCCTAGATGATTTCGCGGGCATTTATCTATCTAGGGACATCTGCCACTTCCAAAGGTGCCCACTCCCCCGATTTCCTCAGAATCCGTCATTGGTCCAAACCCCATGTCAGGACTGATCACCCTTAAGACAGTAATCGAATTATTCAACAACGAGCAAACCTCCAAATTTTTTGATAGTACCCCGCATCTCCAGTTTCTTTTTATAAAAAAATACTGAGTACTTCCACCAAAATACAACAAATGATGACAAACTCATCGCCTACTCGAGTTTCTCCAGAGATATCAAAGAATCTAATACAGCTATCAAAATTTTCGTAAAGACCTTTTTTGTAGAGCAGAATGAGACCTACGAAAAAGGTCATTACAAGAATCTCTGTATCTCTATTAGATTCGAAGAAATTTCTCGAAAACTTTCGTAGTTGACATATGGACTTATCCCTCCGCCAGAGAATTGTTAATTTAACGGAAGGCTGCGTTGATTGATGATTAGTCTGACGAAGATGTGGTTGGAGACCACAGAGTACCCCTGGTGGACCAATAAATTCCTACACGTTTCCAGGTCATTCACAACGGGATGTCACAGCAGTCTCCTGAGTACTTCACCAGGCGGTCAGAGCAAGACCGGTGCTGGTTCACCATATCCACCGAATCATCCACTTTCCGGTAGCAAACATCTGTGCTCGATCTGCGGCGATCGGGCCAGTGGAAAACACTATGGAGTCTACAGGTTCGTATTAACCCATCCGGTCACGGAATATAAGAAATCATTCAATTTACCTCCACCAGTCCATTCACTTCTTATTATCCACCAAGAAAAACCTTTAATTACAGCCGATTCTTTGTGCATTCGCCGTCTTTTTGTGTGTCTGAGGGTTTTTGTTCATTCGGGAATGAGAACTAAAGAATATGTACAGATAAAGCTGACCGAATTCCAACTCTCCATTTGGAATCTGAAATTTATTTAATAGTTATTAACAAAAAAATTCGGTGATTACATTAAATAGAGAGATTTCGAATGAATGAAGATTCGGCTGGAAGAGAAGATATGATTTTCCATCTTGCTTTCAATTTTTCAAATTTTCTCTTCAACTCTCTCGTTCATCTATCATCTTTTCGGTATTTAACGAACCGTCAGATGGTTCAAGGACACAGTCCTCGACTCGGCTCGATAATCCCCACCAGGTCCTCATTGTTGCCCGATGAATAATGCGCCCACTGGCTTTTATATAAATTTTCAGGGTTACGTCAAAGAGTTTTTTCATTAAAAAATCGCGAGAGTGAAAAATGTCCTGATACCCAGGAGAAAATAATGAATTCTCCATGAATTCTTCACCAAAAACTGATCAAAATCCTTGATAGATGAACACTAAACTCAAATAATTTCATTACGCTCGACGAAACGGACAAAATAATAAAATAATTCCAGTAAATATAAAAAAATCAACGATTAACATGTGTCTACGCCATTTTCCTCTGCCGTATGGGGATTCAAAGATGGCGGAGCTCCACCTCGCGTTTTTAAACAACAATTAAACCGATTTGCCCCTTCCAAATCATTCCGGGCTCGTTTTATTCTGTTCTTACGGAATGAACAATTTTTTTAAGCTCTCTTGCAGGTATTTCCATTCCTCGTTGGCTGAGAATTATTGGGGCAAAGTTTTCTCCCCTCGGCCATTTTTCTTTACTTCAAAACTCTTCTCACTGGCCTAAACCTGAATCACTCTCACCTTTTTTATCATTGTCCGTACGTAATGGTGAAGTGGATTCAGAGGGCCGTAAAAGGGAGACGTTTTTTTCTGGATTCTCGTGCCGACAGAGTGATGGGAAATCGCGTGGGCGTCCCCGTAATTTTTTCAACGTAGTAGACACTTGTTCGTACGCCTCTTTTCTTCTTTTCCCCTTGTTTTATCTCGTTCATCCATTTCTCATGTTTTACGAATGAGGTGTTCCGATGAGCAGTCAATTACGTGGTACACTCCAAATTTATTGGATATTCCTTCATTCCTCTCGAGTATTGACAAGTTTTTTTGAGAGACTGGGAACTGAAAGACCGAATTAAAGATCAAATTATCTCAATAACGATCCGTTTCAGGAGAAAACACGACAAAATCGTGTTCGCGGGAAATTTCACCAGCTACAAAAAAGTCCTCTATTATTTCCCGATTGGATCGATACTTTTCGAGATAAATCGATCGTTCCAAAAAACTTCAGACTTGACTCTCACGTCACCATTTCGCTCCCAATTTTTCTTAATAATTAAAATAATGGAATTAAATTCGTTCTAAATTGAACATTGTCTCCTCCACGGTCTTCTAATTCCAAAAAAAAAGAAATCCGTGTCAGTCGCCTCTTAAAATGAAAAAATCATCAGACAATCCCATTGTTCTCCGAAAAATTCCCACCGCAATGAAGATGAGCACGCGTAAAAATTCTAAAAGAAGGATAAAATTCCTGAATAATCCGGCAATTACGGAATGATAAAAAAAAAAAAGAAAAACCCGGGCATTTTTCACACGACAATCTGACGTGCGATAATAACGCGTAATTTTCACGCGTCAAATGATGGCGACTGCACATTTCGTGTCATGAGAAAACACGAGATCCTGTCTGAAGGAAAAATGCCTCCACCTCTCCCTTGAATTGCACATTTTATATCGAATGCATAGTATAACCTTGGACTTGCTGAGAGTCATGTTTATGAGTCTACCCACCCGTAGTTCCTACAAACATGAGAAGGCAGTTGCTGGCCTCCTGAGTTACTCCGCTCCAATGCCATCTAATTGAGCAATCCACGCCCGTTTACTGAGAATCCCAATGACGCCTTTTTCTCCTATGATCAGTCAGCATGAATTTTATTATAAAAACAGCTTATACCACCGGAGAAATGAGTACATGTCAATTAATCACACGCTTCTTGTCACACTTGAATCCACGCAAAGATTTATGAATTCCTTCAACTGGTAGTTCATGTCTTCATGACATATTCCATTCCTCCTAATACTTCAAAGAAATACCACTCATATATTTCATGCACCCAAATGTCCACTTGTCACTTCGATTCTATCTCTTCATCATCGTGACAGCTCTGAATATTACACAATAGTAATATTGCAGTGAAAAGTACAACAATAAATCACCAATTATGATAAATATATCCAACCTACTTTTCCAATATATCTTCAATATACTCGCTGAGATATATCCCGATAGATATACCCAAAATATATCTCGGATGATAATTTTTTTCTACCAAAATGTACGCGCGACAAATATTTCTGGATATGCGGACGTGTGCACACAAAGGGCCCACTTTCACGGTATTAGATTTATCTATACGGGGCCTTATCTACATACCTGATTAAATGTTGAATATTTTGAGGGGTCTCACATGCCCCTGAACGAAAAAACCGCGGACTTCTAGCCTTTCAAAGTTGAAAATGCAAAAAACCTCGTTTTGAGAAAAATTACATCAAAGTTCAAGGTACTAATATTAGTATTGACTTGTCCTTGGAACTTAAACCGATTACGATTTGAATACCCAGGAAATACCCGTCTCAACATAAAGTAGTGTTTATCGAGATTAAATTATCGGGTTATCATTAAATAAACAAGCTTCCACAAAGTGGTACCTTTTCTCGGAGATGCATTTGTCACTGCAATAACAATTTTTAAAAATAATAATAACAATGATAACAATAATAATAACAACAACAACAACAACAACAACAACAACAACAACAATAATAATAATAATAATAATAATAATAATAATAATAATATCTTTACTTTTCCAAATTATTATTATGTAATGTTATCATATCATTAAATATGATATTAATATTATTATATTAATATATATAATATTAAGATATTAATAAATTAATAATAATTTGAATATTCACTTTAAAAATTATCATTTTTAATTTAAAAAATATTTATTATTATGATGATGACGATTATTATTACTATTATTATTATTATTATTATTATTATTATTATTATTATTATTATTATTATTATTATTATTATTATTATTGTCATTGTCGTTGTTGTTGTTGTTGTTGTTGTGCCACAATAATAATAATAATACTATTATTATATGAACTTTAGGAGTAATCAAATATCGAGGAACACAAAATAGTGCAGATTGTTACTTGAACTCGTACTCGTTTCAATTATCAATTTCACTATAGATACTTAGTATTGATCCACGCTCATCCATCAATCTATCTTATCATGCAATAAAAGGATCCGTTTTAAAAGAAAGCATGTAACGTTTTTTGTCAGCTTTTTTTGGCGCTATGCATATCAAAATATATCTATATAATATGATATATATATATAATATATACATATATAAATAATATAATATATAAATTTAATATAATTTATTAAATTTTAAATTATTTTTTTTATATAAATTTTTAGACTTTTTTCTATCTTCTTTTTGAAATTCTATATATGTATATATTACATTGGAAATATATAAATATATATATATTCCAATGATAACACCCCATACGTGGACGATTTGGCGCGCATAGCGCGCCATGTACGCTAGTCACATAAAAAGGATGAATTCTCAAACTGTGAGAATGTGAGTCCCAATGGTAAAGTGGGCCCTTCCCAATTTCTCTTCATATAAACGAAAATAATATATATATATATATATATTCTAAATAATATATATATATATATATATATTGCAGAATTAGACGGGAAAGTTCCAAAACTTCATCCTGAACTCATAAAAAATAGAAGAACTTGAATCAAAATTGAAAAATTTTCCATTTCAAAAAGTAAAACCGATAAAGCAATATGTATAGGCCCTCTCCTGAGAGGGTGAGAGTTTACATATATATCGTTATAAATATTTAATTTATATATAGAATACATTCTGTCAGACATGCAGTCTATTGGTCTCCGCTGTTCTTCCTCTGAAATATTTTTCAGAAATCTGAAGATTTTTACTTTCTAGATGTGATGAATAAATGAAATAATTACATCAAATGAAGCAAGACAAAATTATGATTTCCTTGAGTTATTGATTAGATCACATTTATACCCTCTGGTACATAGTCTCTTCATGGAGTCAATCTTGATGATAAATCCAAAAGATGAAAACAAAAATAAAATAAATATCGGCTGTTCAAATCTCTCGTCGGGATCAAATGAAACAAGACAGAAAATTAAAAAGAACCCCTCGAGACAGAATTATTAACACAAGATTGAATTTAATTGAATTGTCGTTTAAATTATAATGATCCACTCAATTAATTGACTAAAGTGAATCAACTCGAGCCGAAAGACTGAATTATTCATTTCTCAAACGTTTTATTCACTCACCTCTTCGTTATGAGTCTGCATTACTCTGTCACTCTCCTGTCCTGTCATTTCAGATACCAGAATTGATTGCCATGATATTGTATTACTCTCCTTTTCATCTCTCACTCCTCCAGACACATTGATATTGAAATAAAAATCCTCAGAGCTTCCAATACCGTTGAATAAATCTCATCTCTAGACATTAACACGTGAAATTCATTCCAGTGATTTTATAAATTGACATTAACACGATGAAAATGAGACCGGAAATTGATGGAAAAGAGAAAGCAGTGGATGAATGCCAACCATCAGCACCAAAAATCGTTAAACTTCCAGGGGTTACAAAAATAAATCTCCGAGTTCTTAAGACCCATGCATTTTACCGAGAACTTTTTCCCCTGGATTTCATCCAAAATCCGAAGAATGAAATTAAAAAGAGCCTCCCCTTATTCTTGGATGTTTAAATAACATGTCTGAGGTCTATTAATCCCACAAAAATTTATCTATTATTATTACTATCCAAAATCACCTATTAATTGACTTATTTCATTTTTTTTCCAAAAAATAATTTCACTGAATTTTCTCATAAAAACTAAAACGGCCTGAAGATCAAAAATCGCGTTTTTATAATTAAATATTTTTATAATTTTTATAATTTTTATTCAAATAATTTTTATAATTAAATAATTAAAAATAAAAAATTGATAATTTGTCTTATATACTAAGTCCTATTATTATTAAAAAATGTGTCGCAAATGATTTTGTGGGCATGAAGAAAACAGGCGATCCACTTGCCGAAGAATATTTCAAATACTAATGACCACTAGAGACGAGCGCGCGCTATGCGCGCGTATTCTTACTTTAGTGGTGCTACTACATGAGTTTCCATTTCATTTTTCAACGATAGATATATAAGAATCGGAATTCAAACATTCAGATTCAGACTCTGAGCTAGAATCAAAGAGATTATAAAAAGAAAAGGTCCAAAGCACGAACGAAAAAGGAACCAATTTTAGAATAAAAATAAAATAAATATATATAATATATATATAATATATAAATATTTATAATATTATATATATTTATATTTATATATAATCCTATCCTAAAAAGGATAAACATCGAGACTATCGATATCTCGAAACTTTGTCACGCTTATTTCTCATTGGTTCGGTCGTTTGTGGCGGCTAATTTGAATTTGGAACTCATTTAAATTAACAATTTTTAATCACGATTTTCATAATTACAGCGCGCTGTAGCGCGCGTTCGTTCTCGTATAAATAAACCGGCTTCAAAAAACGTTACATTGGATTTTTTTTTGAAGGAATATTATTTTTTTGTTAATTGCAGCTGCGAGGGCTGCAAGGGCTTCTTCAAGCGAACAGTGCGAAAGGATCTCTCTTATGCATGTCGGGAGGAAAAATCCTGCATTATTGATAAGAGACAGAGGAATCGCTGTCAATACTGTCGTTATCAAAAGTGTCTGGCGATGGGAATGAAACGGGAAGCTGTGCAGGAGGAGAGACAACGTACAAAGGAACGAGATCAGAGTGAAGTTGAGAGTACCAGTAGTTTACATTCTGATATGCCCGTCGAGAGAATTCTTGAGGCTGAGAAGAGGGTCGAGTGTAAAATGGAGCACCAGGGGAATTACGACGTGAGTGTACATGACATCTTCATCAGATACAATCAGAATATTATTTCTAAACCCTAAATTCCAATCGTCAAACTGATTTTCTTGATTAATGTGGAAACTCTACTGACGATTGAGATAAAGTTTAATGTATTCCGTCCTTGATAATTACCGCGAAAAATTAAAATTCAATCATCCAATTTGAATTCTTGATATTGTCCGAGTAATTGACATGCATTATTCATATTTATTCCTTAACGGGACTGACTATCGGCCACCCTCAATGAAAATTTAAGTGCCAAGACTGGAAAAACTCCTTTTTTTTTATCGAAAACAGAGTAATAATCTCTTCAGGATAAAAAATACAGTCCCAAAGTTGAGTTTGCTGCTTTCCTCTAAGGATTTCCTCTAGTTACATAATCTTCAGTGGTCAATTAAAACATTTAAATAACTTCATCCTTGGAACTATTAATTATCCAGTTTTAAGGTGTAATTAACTTTGGTCGAATGAATTTAATGATTTCAGAACGCCCTCTCGAGTATCTGCAACGCCACGAATAAACAGCTGTTTCAGCTGGTGGAGTGGGCAAAACACATCCCGCATTTTACATCTCTTCCTCTGGAGGATCAGGTCCTATTGTTACGAGCAGGATGGAATGAGCTCCTGATAGCAGCCTTTTCCCACCGCTCGATGGACGTCTCGGACGTGATTGTCCTAGCCACTGGGATCACAGTCCAGAGAAATTCGGCGGAGCAGGTCGGCCTCGAGAGGATATTCGACCGCGTCCTCTCGGAGTTGGTCACTAAAATGCGAGAGATGAAGGTCGACAAAACGGAATTGGGATGTCTCAGGGCAATTATCCTCTTCAATTCTGAGGTGCGTGGATTAAAGTCAGCGCAGGAGGTGGAGCTACTCCGGGAAAAGGTGTATGCAGCCCTCGAGGACTACGTCAGGATTGCAAAACCCAATGAACCTGGACGATTTGCTAAACTCCTTCTGCGTCTACCCTCGCTTCGCTCAATCGGTCTCAAATGCCTCGAGCACTTGTTCTTCTTCAGGCTCATCGGTGATGTACCCATTGATTCATTCCTCATGGAGGTACTCGAGAGTCCAGCTGATCCTTAGGAGATGGAGGTGTGCCGCGTACTGGGGCACACCGACATGTAATCACCCAGAATCAACAACAAAATTATATTTTTAGGAAAAATTTCGTTGAGTTTTTGCATGGGACAAACTATTTCACGGATTTTTCCCCTAATTCATGAAAACCCTAGGAAAATTAAAATTTATTATAAATATCTCCACAATTTCACTTGCAGCAAGGCAATTAGTCAATAAAAATTTATCAATTAATTGAATTCATTAATTAGGTAATTGGCGTAGGAAAGTTCATTTTTATCCACAATTTTACTTGCAGCAATTGGTCATTGAAAATTGGAGAGTGTGAGATTTTGTTTTTTTTTTTTGTGCTTTCATGCAAAAACTCAATGACTTCACTTTAATATCGATTTAACGCACCTGAGGGGAAGATTTTACGAGGGTATTTTGTCGAACAGGGATACTTATTGTTAGATTTTATTCACTATTTTTTTTGTTATTTATGTCCAACGTGAATGGAAACCAGAAAGAAAGGGAATAGAGAAGGCATAGAGTCGGGACTGCTGCAAAATTAATTAATTTGATGTTTTTTTTTCTTGAGGAGAAATTTCTTTCGGAAACGTTATACATTTTTGAATGATGTATTTGGGAATATTTATGGATTTTTTTGTTACATTCCAAGTGCAGCTTTTTATTTGATTTTTCGAAATGAGTTAATTGCGCTAATTTATTGAATATTTGTTTTGTTCTTTCGTACGTTAGGGAGAATTGGAAAATTTAAGAACAGTACAGATTAATTGGAATTAAAGTGTAATGACTCTATTATTGCGTATGAAGAATTCCGGAGGGGAACGTCCAGGGGTGATACCTAAAAATTTGAAAATTCAGTAGCGAATGTCGAGTTTTGGATGAATATCTCCAAATCTAAGAGAGATACCAGAATTTTTAATAGGACCTTTTTTGTAGGGCTCAATGAGAGCTTCAAAAAAGCTATCGATGAAAAATTCTGTATTTCTTTTAATTTCGGAGATATTCGGCAAAATCTTACTTATCAGTCAAATCGACTTTTTACTTCTTCTCTTCACTGTTTGGATTATCTCTTGTAAAAAAATATGTAAAAATATTCATGAATAAGAATCATCCCTGGACATCCAGCTTACGGAAATAGTCTGATTGTTTCATACGCCTGATGCAGCTAAAAATTACTCAACGACAGTAAAATTGAAAGCGTTGCAATTTCGAGGGGAAAAAATCATTGGACGATTCAATGAACATTGGATCGCATTAACACTGCGAAAAAATATAAATGTACTTTTGTTCTATAAAATTAAGAATTGCGTAGAGAAACTAGACGATTAACGATTAAATCTAAAGAAGGATGTAGACTCTTTGACTCTCGTTATTGACAAATTTTTCGTCTAAAATTGCGGCGATAGCTGAGTGAGTTAACAAATAATAATAAACAAATATTCAAGTGTGAATAAATTAGGTAGTCACGTGATGAAAGTGAATCTATCCGGCGATTTTTCGCCTAAATTCCACCAGAATTACAATTGATTCGTCGTTTCATGGTTGAATTAATTTTTATTTCTTATATTCCGGCCCTTTCTGCCTCCCCTTTTGGCTAATTGGCCCTATCCGTATGCATGTGGCTGTGGATCCTACACTGTACCATATTCACTCTAGAGAACTTAGGAATGACATGGGAAACCACAGGAAAAACCATATCGGTACAGGCGTTTGCTCTATTAGCGACCTCCCGCTCATCGGTGCTCATTAAAAAATTCGAGGAGAATCGGATCTACAACTTTCAGAACACTAAACTAAACTAAATTACTTAAGGCCCGGGTGGACTATCTATCGAATGCCATATTTTGTTTAAATTTTATCTTTTTAGCCTGAAATACATTAAAATTTGGGATCAAATTTGTGTTGCGGGAGCTACTCGAATGGTTATAAAAAAATAATGAAAAAAAGAGAAAAAATTATTGAAAGGCGCTAAAGAGGGATATTGTTTAAAAGGGATCTACCAAGTTTACAAAAAAATAATAAAAAAGATTGAGTGACAGCTAGATGCAATAGTAAGCTACGTATTTTTTATTATTTTTTAGTAAATTTGGTAAATCCTTTTTAAATAATATCGATCTTTCGCGCCCTTCAATCATTTTTCCTCTTTTTTTTTCATTATTTTTTCATGTCCATTCAACTGCTTCCCGCAACACAAAATTCATCCCAAATTTTAATGTATTTTAGGTTAAAAAAATAAAATTTAAACAAAAGTCGACGTTCGATAGATAGTCCATCCAAGCCTTAACTGAATTAATCACGTATTTATTATCGAACTATTGCAATTTACATGAAAGACTTATCTCCACTCAGCTGTTGCCGATTTATCACCGATAAAATCGGTATTTTGAATCGATAAAAAAAAACAGTAAAAAATTACCTACTTACGATTAAATATTAACGATACAATTATCGAATCGATATTTCTATTTTTGCGTGAATGCGTAGGGAATCGTTAGTTGTTGGTTATTGTTATTACACTTGATTAGAGTTTTTTAATGTTGATGCCTATCGCAGAGAAAAACCCACGATTATGCAGAACACGAAATCATATTGTAAATTATAACGTTTTTATTTTAATTATTTTGTGAGGATCGGAATGATTATCTTTTCATTTGTAATCATTTGATTGTATTGATTTTATTATTGATCGAGACCTGATGCCCACCAGTGCATTACCGATAATCACAATCGAAAGAATTATATAATGGAAAGAATAAAAAAACAGATCTATAATGGAAATAATAGAATATATAATGCTCGTAATATTTTTCTCGTGATGTCACTGAACAATGGATTAACTAAAAAAAAAAGTGGTGGAAGGAACCTGAACCGAAATTACCTCGACGTACGTGAGAGTCAATAGTTTTGGTATCCAACAAAAATAAGAAAATAAAACCAGGAAGGGAAGAAAAATTATTTTGCCAGATTAGAAGAGCAAGGGCGCGAGTGCTACCTGTGAGAATTTTCATAATGAATTATATTTGAATGTTGAAAAAAAAAAAAAAAAATATGTAAGAATAAAACCGAGATATATATTACCTTAAGCATAACGAGAAAAAATTAATGAAGATCCTGACGATCACTTGAATAGATTAAGTACATGATAATTACACGATACAGTAATGACCCAGTAATTGCTTTCATTGATTTTAGTAGCACTTCTGGAGGTTGCAGGACGAAATATCACATGGCAAAATATCTAAATGCTCCCCCGATAATTTGGAATTTTCCAAATGTCATTTTTTCATCGTGTGATATTTTGATTTTTTATATTTTGTGCTGTGATGTTTTGTCCACGTGATAATCTTCGATGAAATTTCTGCCTGTTATTTCACATTACAAAAATGTAATTTATAGGGATGATGTTTAGTTCTGTAAATTAATGTAAAGAAAAATGTTTTTTATTAATGCTCAAATCAATGAATTCGCTAGTCCAAAAGGTAATGAACGTTTGGTCAACGAATTGAGAATTAGATTTGTTATATAGGATGATTTAAACGTTTGATCGATCGATCATAAATTGGCATTATCGAGTTGCAAATGTTACACACTAGTACAAATATGTTTTAATGAATGTTCGATTGAAATTGAACAAACAGTTCATCGAATTAAAGCGAAAAAATAGGAGAATAAATTCTGGAAAATGATTGTCATTGCAGTTACCGTCCTATTTTCAAGGATAACATTTCTTTTTTTACGTGGGAAATTCATGATTTTGGAAATAACAGATATCCAATGTACCTCTTTAATCATTTAGAATGAATAGTGTTCTATGGACAAATGCGTTTAAATAAAACACTACCAGCAGAATAATTTCTATTATTTTCTATTGGACAAAATTTTTGGGATGAGGGAATGCGTGCAAGATAATTCATCACTTATGAAAACATTTTTTTATTGATTGCAATGGGTCATTTGGGTCACGAAAACAAATTTATTTCATTCCATCATATCAAATCTTCATTCTCCTCTTCATCTCTCTCTCCTAATTCAAGTTATTCAGAAATTAATAAATAATCGAGAAAATATACTGGACAATTCGTTCTGTTAATTTCTGTTGGGGACTCGACTGATTTTTTTATGTACATTCGCAAAATTATTAAAAAGAAAATGACAAAATCAAAAATAGTTATTGGCTATAAATTAAATAGCGTGAGTTCGTTGGACACTGATTATCCCCAGGACGCGGGAAGCTAAGGTACAGTCTTCATTCCGGATTTATCTGAAATAATAGAAAATCGTTAAATTAACAAAAAAAAATTATTCCCCATTGATTTTATGATTTTATCTGGAATGTTTGGTTAACCTAGACGGCCTGATCATAGGATCAGTCCGGGAATCTCTTCACCGTTACTCAATGTCACATGTCAGTGCAATGACAACATCAATCCCCAGACGTTATCATCGTGACATGTAGCCCTTGAGGAATAAAAGTTAAGAGCAGCAGAAACTTACAAAATTTTATTTCGTCATCCAATAATTTGTTGAATATCTAATGAATTATCTTTTAATTTAGAATTTCTCTTCCTCGAGACCGTGTTTGAAGAACATGAGTACTGGCGTTGATACACCATCAATTTCACGGTACTCCATCAGCCCGACGAGTCCATCAATGTCCATCGATTCACCAGTGAAGAACTGGAGCTCCTTGAATCTCCCCAGGATTTCCTTCATCACTTTGTTCATGTTGTTTTTAAATACGGCAACCTGGTCTGGCGATTTTTCCTCCAATTTTGCTACCAATCTGGGTAAAAATTAAATAAATCATCAAAAATTAGAACAATATTTCGAGACAACAATTTCATTTCACACTGACGAGACCATGAGAAGTTTTTTCTCGCTTTAATAACTCACTTTTTCATGAAGTCTTTAAGGTAGATAGTATAGGATTTCTTGTCTCCGAAGGCATAAGTTTCGGCCAACCTGTGGTTCAATACGACATCTACACCAGATTCGACACCTTCATCTGTGCCCTCATCAGCTTCCTCAGCTGACGGATTAAACCCATCGATTTGAATCTCTCCACTTTTACGAGTCACCAACTGGCATAATAAATCATAATTAATATCAATCTCCAATAAATTAATCTCCAAAAATGTGAAAATGCATTTCCATTCTAAATTGAATGAACCATTTTATCATTATTCAATCAATTCCCTAACAATATTCACCTTTCCGTAGACTTCGTACAACACGTCGTCAATCAATTTAATTTTATAAGTGTCCGAGAACATCTCGTCACCTGAAAATCAGACAGAAAATCCATTAAAACATTTCACAATATCAAATATAGTCGATATAGTCAACATAGGAACCATATGGCTAGGTTATGGTCAAGCGATATTTACAAAAAAAAATGATATCGCAATAAATGTTCCATTTATAACAATAAATAACTAAAACAACTGATTGATAATAAACAATTAAAACCCAAGGCTACTAATGAGTCTTGACAGGAGAAAGCATGAATAAATGTCATAGTGTCATTGTCAATCTCGATTTTTCATGGCCCCATAAATCATTCTGGAGATGATAAACTATGAAAATATAAACGAGAAAATACAGGATAATCTTGTTAAATGGTACGTACCGGTAAAAATGTCCTTGTAGATCTTCATTTTGGAAGATGGAGATAGATTAAATTACAGCTAAAACTAAATAAGACACAGCTACTCCAACGAACGAACCGGAAAGGACGCGGTTGACTGGGCGCAGCAGCTTTTCACCGGCGCGCGCACCTCCGCGGTTCATTTCCGGTTTATGATTATGGGCGGGTTCTCACAGAATCACCTCTCGATATTTTCTTCGGCATTGATTGGCTTCGAAGTTACAACATCCACTTGTCCAAAATTTTTCTCTTCAATTTATGTCACCAAAAATGTGTCCCGCCTTTTTTCAATAAATTTTGAGATTTAACAATTTTTTAGTCAATCACAAAATCTTTTTTTTTCAGTACGGCTCCCGGCAAATCCTGGGAATTTTTTTTCTTCAGAGAATTCCAATTTTACTATTTCTTAATAATTTTAATTAACTTATTGATTTTTTCTTATTTTTCTTATTTTTATTGGACCGTAAAAAAATTTATATAAACTTTCACCAGAGATTAACCAAAAGTTTCTGAAAAATCGGTGAATAATTATCGGTACATAATTTATCTTCAAAAATATATTAAGTAGCTGTAATGGATTTTTATTCTTCATAGAATTGCAATTTCTTCATTTATTTCTTAACAATCTTAATTAACATCTTTATTTGTTTTTATTTTCATTACTTCAATAGAAGCATCAAAATTTATGTAAATTCCGCCAGAGACTAATCAGAAGTTCCTGAACAATCGGTAAATAATTACCGGTCTATAATTTATCTCCAAGAATATATTAAATAGTTTGTACTGAACTCAATCCACTAATTCCCTAAATAAATAAATAGATTTTCCTCTAGGATTTTCCTGAAGGTTTTAGCAACAAAATGGATAATTAGTTGGCATAATCTCATCAATAAATGATTGACACAGTCGATCCCCCAGGTCCTGAAAAAAAAAACCAGTAGATGAGGAGGAACCCCCTCATCTGTTTACCCAACATACGATATACGTATTACCGGATTAGTTGACCCCTGTGGCTTTTAAATTACTCTCGGAAGACTAGCTCCAGGACATCTGGCCCATCAGATCCTCCACTCGAGGTCCCCCCAGGCAAAACCAAAAGGAGAAAAAAAAAAAACAACCGCCAGTGGTATCAATTACATTGTTGTTATTGCACCAGGGGATGAAAGATTCACGTTGATATAATACACTGGTATAAGAGCATACAACAAAAGACAGGTATCAAAAGGGGAGGAGATTTGCGGTAAAGACCAGGAGTAGATGCGAAATGCGATAGCCATCTAGGGGGTGTGCAACTAGGCGTTTAATTTCTCAATTCAAATAGATACAGTAATAACGAATGGAAAAAAGTTACTGGAAAGGGTCCAGGACATATAATGGTGGAGATGGATCTCGAGGGTTTTCAGTTGGTCCTGGGAATATGTCGGGATCGCATCCCAGACGAAAAAGTGACTTCAGCATCGCGAGAATTCTTGGGGATGACTCTAAATCATCTTCAGGGATTAAAGAGGGAGAAGAAATAACGAGTGATTGTACCGATTGTTCATCCGATAGAGAGGATGAGGTAGACGTTGTGACTGTTGAGGACACCTCCACTGGAGGTTCAAAGGAACGACTACAGCCGGACTGCGATGAAGAGGATTTGTCTCGAGTGAAAAATTCAAATTTGAATATTTGTGGGGATCTAGGGGCGCGGAATCTCCAGTGGCTCCAGTGCACCAGGTACAAGCCTCCGAGACTTCCCCGGAGGAGTTCTGGCAGCAGAAACTCCAAGAGGAGACCAGCCACTCATCCCAGGATACCTTTCACTTCATTTCAACTTGGAGTACTTGAAGATAAGTACAAGGGTGGGCCCTATCTCACCAGGAAGGATGTCCTCCAGCTTTCAGGGGTCCTCAAGCTGCCCCAGAGTCGTGTGAAAATTTGGTTCCAGAATCGAAGGGCCAGGGATCGACGGGAGAGCAAGATCTCCAGTAGTTTGAGGATTTCGTAGGGACAGGTTTTTTTATCGCAATTAATTTTTCTAATTGAATTTTTTATCACATCTACCGCAACCATTTTTTATTAACAAAAATTCATCAATACTGACTCGAAAATATTCAAGGGAAAGACATTAAAAATTTATTTTCACTTAGTTTTTTGTTATTAAACTGTCGATATCACAATTTCATTGAAAATTCAATGAATTTTGCGATTTTTCTGAGGGAAATGCGATATTTTATACCAATAGTATACATCTTAAAATATTGATTCGAATTCTATTTTAAAATACGTGAAATATTTTTTATATGTATTTTTGTAAAAAGCTCATATATTCTTTTATATTTGCCGATGTTATCCCATGAGAATTGGAAATGAAAAATTTCATGATTATCTGTGGAGCAATGCGAATTTTCGTTGATAAATTTAATAATTAAAGACGGAATTATCACAATTTTCTAAAGCTAATGAACAAATTCAAATGAGTAATCAAATTGATGGGGTAAGGAGAAAATGAAAAGGCTGTTGAACGAAGAAATGTGAAGATAATTATTTCATAATTATAATTGATTGGTAAAGTTTGCAAATTAAGTTAATAGGTTCAGACTAAGCGCACTGATTAATTGATTTCATGCATTTTACAAGAGGCTTCTCAATATTTTCATACAATCTTCTCCATGATTCTGTGCGCATCAGCTTCTAACAATTAACAATACATTAATTATCCTTATTAATACACAGAAAATAGTGCGATCAAATGATTCTTTAATTACATTAAATCGTCAGAGAGCAATGACACTCTCTCTTCCTGCACCAACGCCGACCCATTTGACTGAAATGCAAGAGATCATTCAGAATGTTAGACAAAATATAAATTTTTTTTAATTAAAAAAAAGACTTATTGGTAGTTCATTGGTCTTACCTGGAATATTCAAATTTTCTTCAATTATCCTCACGAATTTACGAGCATTTACAGGTAATTTATCGAGGGAACGTACACCTTCTGTCGTCGAATTCCATCCCTCGAAGGTCTCGTAGATCGGCTCGACCTTCGCCAGATCTGACGCTGTACTCGGGAAATATTCAATCTCCTTCCCATTCAGACGATAACCAGTGCATATTTTCAATTCTGGAAGGGTGTCCAGGATGTCCAATTTAGTTAAACAAAGTGCTGTGTATCTGTAATTAATTATAATTCCAATTAAAAAATTCCGAAACTCCTCCAGACGCTCCGTATATCATAGATTTTTTATTATTCAGAGAAGATGATCTTTTCAGGAATTTTCTAGGTTTTCTGTTTTACTTGAAACAATATGACGGATGTTATAATAAAATAAATAATAATTACCCATTGACCATCGAAGTGAACTTGAGCAACGCAAGGTCTAGCCATCCGCACCGCCTCTTCCTGCGTGTGGTAACTCCAATTTCTCGTCCACGTGTTTGGAGTATTTCCCCAGTGGAGTCGGTGAGCTCTGTTGGGAAAGGACCATCTCCAACCCTCGTGGTGTAGGCCTTGACAACCCCGATGGTATCACCGATAGTGGATGGAGGTAACCCGAGGCCAGTGATAACACCCCCAATACTGCAGTTCGAACTTGTTACATATGGATAAGTACCAAAGTCAATGTCCAACATGGCAGCATTAGCACCCTCCACCAGAACCTTCTGACCTGCCTTCAGGGCTTTGTGAAGAAACCACACTGTCTCCTTCACCAGGGGTCTCACACGTTCTGCATAGCTTAATAACAATAATAACAAAATTACTTATCAATTCATTAACAATTCGATTAATTTCCTCCACAACTTTTCAAATATCTCTGAATCTACGGGAGATACCGAAATTTATGTCTGAACCTTTTTTGTAGCCCTTAATTAGCCCAGGAAAAAAGGTCTGTTTGAGAAATAGCTATGAATTTTGCCGGGATCTGGGGGAAGTGGAGCAATTGGTGGTAGAAAATAATTATCTTACAAATGCTCCACGAAACCTATTAGTGATGTACTTTATTAGATGTGAGCCTTGCGTCCTCGTTATACAAATTATTCCTCGTGGAATTTATCACGTTACGTATCTCAATTAACAATTCGATGAAATTCTAACACTCCGGTGATTTTACAAATTCTCAATCGATGATGTACTTGAAAAACCGTTGAACTTCTACTTCTCTCGCAGTATGTCTAGACGCCTGAATTCAATTCTCGATACGATTTCTAAACACAAGCTATAGATATGAACTGCTCTGGTTGAATTACAGAGAGTGAGTGTTCGTGTTGCGGATTTTCTACGTGAGCTGGCCCAAAATCCTAATGACCCCGAGGTCGCCCGAAATTACTCGATTGTTTTAAATTTCAATATGGCGATTTTCCTATTACATTTCAAACAAGGTCATCACAAAAATATTATTATCTCCTCTAATTCCGGAGATATCCTCAAAAAACTTAATGCACTTATCTCCGTAATTGCATTAATTGCATTAATTGCATTAATTGCACCAATTGCATTAATTGCATTTATGACATTAATTGCATTGCACGTACCCTTTGTACCGCTCGAGTTCTGAATTGACGTCGACCTGAAGAGATGGGAACATTCTCTGACATTGTTGCACCAGAGTCTTGAATTTCTCGGAGAATTTATCAAAATCCCCGAGTAAATCGCCAATTCTCAATCCATTTCTGGTGGCTTTACTCGAGTACGTGGGACCAATGCCCTTCTTCGTCGTCCCCAGGGATTGCGTTCCCTTCTCGAGCTCCTGCATTCCATCGACTTGCTGATGAAAATCAAAGACAATGTGGGCACGATCCGAGATTATCAACCTGTCCTGCCAATCCTTGAGACCCTTCGCCTCGTTCTGCTCGAGCTCCTCGAATAATCCTGGCAGGTGAATAACAACTCCATTCCCTAAAATAATAATGACAATTCCATTATATTCACTCGCTAGCAACGAATATTAATCCCGGGGTTTAATCGATGCCTCGGTAATGAGTTTTGTCAGGCGACCACTTCTATTTTATTTATAGCTGTCGTACTTCATATTTGCTCGAGATTCTTCGTATTCTATTTACTCCAGGGAAGTCTCACAAAAGGTGAAGTGAGATATAATAGAAGATTGTAATTATTGCAACGTTCCCCACAAAAAAAAGAATCCACACGTTTAAAACAATAAATTTCTTTTTCTATCTTGAATTCCGAAAAATTGTTCAATATTTCCAGGAATTATTTCATCGTCTGCAATTTAGCTATGGAAATTTAATGGAACGTATTGATAATTAATAATGAATAATTATTACAGTATAATTGAATGATTCATAAGGAGTTTGACGTCCTTCAGATATCGTGAGGGTCTTTGGTTGAACCAACTGTTCTCCTTATCTCGATAGGCTCTATAAAATACATGTTTCTACGTTCCAAGTATTTCCCAGCATTTTCTGATTAATGGGTAATAATATCTCCTATCGATAAGGAAATTCTGGGCCTTCTACGTTGAGACTTTTATCTTTGAGAATTTTAATTGACTGCCACGCGTGTCGTGCATCAATCCAGATAATTGTAATAAAATATTAACAGCCGAAAGTTCCTCGTGAATGTCTTCGATGAATTCCTCACCTAGTACTGATTTGCATCTTGGATTGATAATTCCACTAGGCAGCAGGTGAAAGAAGAAGGAGACTCCATCAACGACCACCGTATGTCCCGCATTATTTCCACCCTGACAAGAAAAAGACATTCACAATCATCAATTCCCCCATATCGGTCACACTATCTCGAGATAACGGTAATTAAATAACTGGAGCAAACTGGTATTAAATAAGTTGTCATTTTTCCTGAATGAATTCGAATGATTTGTCGCGATTAATTTACAATCATTGAATCAAAGTACAGCTGCTGCGTCAAAGTTATTATCATTGAATTATACATTTTAATTAATTGATTTATTAACTGCTGCAATTTCGAGACAGTCAGATACGAACAATAAAGAATGAGTATGAGGAATTTTCCGTTCAATCCCCGCTAATTAAATTTACGGAAATTTAACTGATAGTTGAAAGGAATCGGATCTGACGAGACTCTATGGAGAGAATAACGCAACATGTCAATTGTAAATTGTAGGACCGGTTGGATTATCTAGAAAAGATAATTTACTCCAAAATTGGGATTCCTAATTACTCTGGCAATTAATCGTTTTTTTTTCAATAATTGTTAGCTAGCGTTCTAGCGGTTTTCAACGACTAGAACGCTAGCTAACAATTATCGGGAAAAACAATTAATTGGCGGAGTAATTAGGAATCCCAATTTAGGAGTAAATTATCTTTCCGAGATACTCCATCCTCTTAAATAAATTGTTGGTGGAAAATTACAAAAATACGCAACCTCGAGCTCGACTCCTAGAGACTGTCTTGAGACCAAAAATTTTCGTGGATAAATTCAATTGTTCGGGGAATGTAAAAGCGAAAATCTCATTGGCACTCAATTCGTCAGAATGAATTCTTCAGAAATTCCAAGTCCAAGCTGGGGAAAATTCCACGACGTTTGGAAAAATTTAATTAATTCTTGGAAATTACTAGCATTTTTTTTAAATCTTCAAATGATTTTTACATTAATAATTCATCACGTGATGGAGAAATCCATGGGAACCGCAAATTACTGTTGAATTATTTTCAGTTCCATAATTTAATCCTCGATTTCCCTGAATTACGGAGAATTCTTAAAACCCTGGAAAATCCAAGAAAACAAGTATTACGTTTCACTTATTCAAGACTCCATACAAAAATGAGCGATAACAAATTTATTTCTAAATAAATTAACAATCCGATAGTTGCGACTAAAATAATTCCCCGTAATTTCCCTAATCCTAGTTCGCAGATTGACAAATATCTAATCGTCGAAACTAGAGTAATAATCCACTTAAAATATAAAAAAATTGAAATTAAACGGTGAATTGTCATAAATAATTAATGAAATGTTGGAGATTTGTTTGAGATGCCAGTGGATCTGATCGCAGCAGCTGATAATTGGCAGGTACTGAAAGCATCTAAAAATCTAAAAATAATAACTGCTCTCGAAATCAACACTCAAGGCTCACCTCCACCCCCACCCAATCGCTGTTACAACACACACATTGTTAAGACACGTCTAAATAGAACAATCAGAAATAATTGATACGCAGATGTAATAAGACACAAACGTACAGCAGAGAATCTAATTACATTTGAATAATGATATTCAACGACACGCGAATATACTACGCCCTTACTTTCAATCCCACGAAATATTTTTTTATAAAATTTATATCATTTCTATCATTTCTATATCTCCATTGATTTATTCGTCATTACTATATTTAATTGGCAGAAGTTTTTTTTCTCAGTGTAATCGAAAAAATTGTGAGTTTTATAATAAATAAAATTGAATTGAAGTATTTTTATTTCTCAGTGCAATGAGGATGTACTAGTTGTAAGAATCAAGAATTTTGTAATAATGTGGGGAGGAATTGTGCGAATGAAAATGGGGTTTCCACATTTGATGGAGTGAATAATTTGATTTATTTAAAAGATTTTCCGCCCGTAAATTAAATACCACGAATTATTTTCGATTAAAATGCCGATATAAAAATAAAATCTCCAGTCAATAAATTTATCATTGAATTCAATTGACACAAGTATTTTTATTATCTCAGTGTAAAAATGAAGATAAGCTAGTCCAAATGAAATATGAATAGGATTTTTTAAAATAGTAATAAAACTATTTGTCAGTGTAATGATGAGTGATTGGATGAATGAAGAATTTGGTAATGCGATGAGTTTTGATTAGTAATGGAGTAAAAAAAATTACCTGACACCGGCAGACAACATCAGCATCATCAGCAAGCATATCTACAACCTTTCCCTTTCCCTCGTCACCCCATTGTGCCCCAAGGACAACAGTGACCTTAGTTAAACTCGAAGAAGTGGTGGTCCTCTGTTTTTTCCTAGGTGATGATAAATTTCCATCACCATTCGCCTGCTGAATTCTCGGACACGCGGACATGATTGCCCCAGGAATTTTCACTGAATATGAATTCTTGTGGATCAGCTGATTTGGCGGTGAGTGTCCTCGACACTGGGGGTGTTTTTACACCGGTGGGGGGACACCCGGGGATTTCTCCTTTACTTCCTTCCACGGGGGGTGAAATTTGCAATAACTGTTGAGAGTACTTGCCCCTTTGAGACACCGAGTCACACTCGCCTCTAAAATCACGGGACCGTCCGCAATCCGCAGCGCTTTCATCACCCAACGTATCAACCGGAAGTTTATATATGATACATAATGTATGTACATAGGTGGTGACATCTCACATGGGCGGGAGCAACTAACAACTAACTACATTATGTTTAAAGATATGGCGGGAACTCGGGATGAGAAAAAAAGCAGTCAATTTTGGGAAATTTTTTTCATACATTAATTGATCATCTTAGACACCCCTTGCAAGATTTCACGAGTCCTACGATAAAGCCATCAATAAAAATTAATTCTAAAGTTGCTACTTATGCGTGGAGTTAAAGGGAGTGTCGATAACTCATGCATTTTCCCTACGTTAGCCGGCAGTCGGTAATGTGGAAAAGATACTGAATTTATCGATCATCCAGTCAACCCCATGTATAAATAATGACTTTAGAATTAATTTCTATTGGTCTCTTTCTCATAGGACACTTGAAATTTTGTGAGGGGTGTCTAAATGGATCAGATAACATGTGAAAAAAATTTCATAAATTTGGCTGCATTTTTTCTTCCATTCCGAGTACACACCACGATATCTCAAATTTGGCCGATTACAAAGCTTTCATTCGGGAGCAACGACATGATGTTATAAAAATAAAGAAAAATTGAAATATCTCGAAAACTTTGTAGAAATACATATATATATTCCGACTGATCCATATAGAGTACATTGAGACGAACATTTAAAAAGAATAAAAAATGTAGACGGGTTGATAGTTTCTGAGAAATTTTGAAAAAAAACTTTTCAGAATCAATCACAGATATTTAAAAAACTAGTCGACCGATCGGGCTGAAATTCAGCACGGATGAAGTCCATATTAGAACCTATGAACTGACCCAATTTCAGATTTTTGGGAATGAATTTACCCGTTTATGCTCCTTCTTTTGTAAAAATTGACCGTCAGTTTACGATCATCACATACACACACGGTCTTCAAACTTCGCATTTTTACGTTTCAGACCATTCTACGTCATCTCCAGGCAAAATTAGAGAATCGAAGGATTGCAATGCTTCCATTCGGAAGTAAAAATATAAATTGATCAGTATCATCAGGACTGGTGTGGAGAAGCTACTACTTCATGAACTGATGAAAAATAAAAATAATTGTCTTGAACCTCAAAATATTAACCTAATTCTCGAATGGATTTTCATCAGAGAAATTAATATTTTCAATGATTTTTGTTTTTGGTGGACCTAAACCATACATTTATCAAATTATTTTTTCAATATTTTTTTGTTTATAAATAAACATATGTATATAGTATATGAGTTATTTGTTAAATTGTTCGGTTTTTGTAGTGTATGATTTGAACTACTTTGTTCTACTTTCTTATATTTCTCAGGCTTTAAGTAGTCCGAGTTATTTATGAGCGATTTCGGAATAGCTGAGAGGCACTTGTGAAATCCAACAAATTTGATTGCGCCCTAAAATTTTAATTTGTAAAATAATTTTCAAATTTTAATTTGTTATAATTTCTGGATACAACATATTGAAAAATCGATCGTATCGGAGGGGACAAATCTCCCAGGATTATGAAAATCGATTAAGTTGATGCTAGCACTTAGTATTATTGAGGAAATCATTTGACAATTCTTTTTTTTTATGAACCTCGACGTTCCTTCTTTTCTGGAATTCATGATGAGAATGTATTTTCGATTACTTCGGAATGATTGCGCGATTGTGTAGGAAGGAATACATTTATTATTGATTAATAGACATATTGGAATATTCGGTAATCTTATTGTCATTAGAACCAGTATAATAGAACTGGAAAAATGATTTCGGCTGTATAGATTTTCCTGGTCGCAAATCATTCAGTGTCTCTTTTGAGGTGTTAGAACAGTGACGATGCTTTTGATGGAGTAAATCAAGAATATTGAAAATTATAAAAACCATACGAAATGAATGTACGTAAGAAAATTGAGAAAAGTGGTGAAAAGCTCCAGTCGAATTCCTCGGAAAATGTCGAATGTTCCAAGGACGAATCCAATTTGGCACTGGATTTTGATGAAGAAATAAAATATCTCCGTGTTATCATGAAAATCGTCGGAATTTGGCCCTTCGCATACTCTGGAAAAAAAATAATCAATTGCGTTAATTCATGCCTTTCGATTTTTATAGTTATTCTTACGACGAAAACGTACACTATCGAGTGGGGAGATGAAAGGGCCTATCAATTAATAGCCACAATTTTTCTTCAATTCGTTACTATCAAGGTTTTTGCGTGCAAAATTTTTCATCGAGAAATTCGAGATATATTTGTCTTCATGAGAGATGATTGGAATCGCGCTAAATATTTAACTAGTAAGCGGAAAAATATCTTGCGGAATTATTGGAGGCAAGCCGTAAACATCGCGAAATATTTGGGCATTTTGGCTGCTTTAATTTTCACTTGTAAGTACTGATCTCCAAAAATATACAGATCATTCAATTAATAACAATCCATCATGAATTTTTGAGAATTCCGTGCTCTCAATTAAAATTAATAAATTATAATAAAGTGCAAATCGAAGATAATTTCTGTGATACTCTGATTACAAAAAACAAATTTTTATTATTTTTACAAGAAATGTATGTTGATAGGAACGGTATTGAAAGGCTCTATGAGTTCGCTCGAGGGGCCAACATACTGACACCTATGGACTAGGCAGCTGACAAGTGCAGAGTGCAAAATGGCTGGAAGGCTTCTTGCACTTTCCCGAATTTTAGAGAACGCCTAAAAAAACCACTAAAGATTAAAGACTAAAGACATTATTTTTGCAAATTTTTCCATTTCGAATTGTAATTTTTTATTTGCAATTAATTCCGATTGCCGCCGAAATTAGAAAATTATATTGAAGTGCTATTATATAACAATTAATTAAATGACATTTTTCACTTATCATTTATAAAAATTTCTTTTCTCTCGTATACCCTTTCGGGTCTTTACGGTTAGTTGGTTCCCTTCCCACCCCCCCAACCCCCTGTACCGCATTTGCTTGAAGGGAGGGAAAAACCTCATCTGAGGGAAAAAACCTGCCCAGGTACAGTCGTCCTTTTGACAGGACTACCGCTCGGCAGTGGAACCGTGAGATCAGAGCGCTATAAATTTTTGACCGCCGGTGCCCGGGATCGAACCCGGATCTCTGGCATGCTAGTCTAGCACTCTAACCGCACGGCCACTACCGTCGGTCACTTATCATTTATATTTATTTATTAAAAAATAGCCTATCACTTTAAAAAATAATGAGATTTTGTTGTAATTTTTTGGGAAAAATTGCGATTATCATAACGATAACTTGAGGATAAATATAATCAATTGTTTTTATTGTCATTTCAGTTGCTGGTGTGCGTCCATGGGTGGTATCACACATGCTGAAGAAACCCTTGACATATTACGCGGATGTTTGGTATCCCTTCACGATGCCATCTCTTTTTCGATTAATAATGACCCTCGAGGGCACAATGATCATCTGCAGTGCAATAGCTTTCGTATCTCTCGAAGTATGCATCATTACAATCACAAAACATTTTTGCGCGCAATTAAAAATTCTCAGTAACACAATTGAGGAGCACAACGGATGTACTCTGCACAATATTCCTGCAGACAAATATAATTGCGGATGCACTAAATGTATTGTGGAAAGACACCTTGAGATAATGAAGTAAGTTATCGTATTCACTGAGTAATAACAAAGTAATTGCTGCAATCCATACTAGGATGATTAACGGTGCCATCCCCTCCGCTGACTTGAAAAAAAATATATATTTTAAAATGAGAAAGAGCGCCGGTCGTGCGGGTTTTTCTCATTAAATATCAAGGGTTTTCAGTCAATTTTCTGCGTTATTTTTCTGAGCTCCTCATTTTTACATCATAGAAGGGAAGTTTATATAGCGTTCCACATCTTTGTGACGTCATAGGAGTTATTGGATAGGATTTTTTGGATGAGGTAGGAAGGGGAACAGGATAATTCTCCATATAATTTTTGCAAGAAAAATTACTGAAAAAATGGATAGTCCAGACCGGGACTTGAACCCGGGACCTTCCGATTATGCATCGGGTGCTCTCCCAACTGAGACGAAAAAAATATGGACTCTGGAGGAAGTACATGGGGCAGGATTACTTTCTGTCGAATTTCTAGTTTCAATACTTGAAGATACGCGGAATAGTTTCAAATAAAAAATGTCTACCTGCCGAAAAAAGATAAATATAAATTATTCAATTCTAAGAATTGGCATCTACTTTTGTGGATAATGAAGATCAAGATCAAATGAACTTGCTTCTATTTATTTCTATTACATTATAATAATTGCGTGAGTAATAGAGTATTTGCAGCTGACCGGTTAGAGATACACGAAAAAATTGAAGATAAAAAATATTCCTCTGCAAAAAATACGCCAGTTCAATCTTATCACTTTTTTTTGTATCTCTCGTGTTTAGAAAGATATTTAAGATTTACGTCTTTAAATTGACAATTTGGAATATCTCAACGAATGATATCTCAGTAAATTATGGTGATACGGACTCAAGTCATATGACAATATTTATCTATTTTCGGCAGATGAACACTTTTTATTTGAAACTTTTTCACGTATCTTCAAGTATTGAGTCCCTGAAGTATGCGTTATTGGGAAAAGATGAATTATTCAATGGCTAATATCAATCGAAGTAATTACTAAAAATTCGACATAAAGTACTCTCCATGCACTTCCCCCAGAGTCCATGTTAAATTGACCCATTCTATTTAAATGGGTAATTAACAGCTCCACCAGTTCGCTTTTTCGTTAATTTACGACCTGGAGACTTTGCGTACTTTTTAAAATATTTTTTCCAAGTCAGATGCAGGAGCGGCAAGTTTGAAATTCCGCTGGAGCTGTCTCAAGGGCCACTCTAATCCATCCATTCACTGAAAATTCACAGAATTTCCAAAACAATTCAAAAGCTGTTCCATCGCCTGCTGTCCATCAATTTGGGTATTGGACAATTGTATGTCATTGCAACACTAATTACATCCTTCAAGGTACCTCAATGCATGATTTTCAATCTGACCTTGGCAGATTTTTTAATGAATTAATCATTTCAGCAAACTGGATCTGAAAGCAAATACTTCATGACAATTCTTTGGGTCTATAGCTCTCTGGGGATGTCTGCAATTTTTTTTTGTTGCCACATCAGCGAAGAATTAAGACAAAAGGTATTTTATGAAATATCGAATTTTTATGAATTCCAGTGGTCACGTAATTTAATTAATTTATTTTTCAGAGTCTTGATATTGGCGATGCTGTATGCAATATCCAATGGCACGATCGTGATAAAATCGACATGAAATCGTATTTGATGATGATAATTTTTTCCAAAAATATGCCTATAAAAATAACCGCTGGTTTTTTCTTCACAGTGTCCCACGAATTGTTTAAAGAGGTAAATATATTTCTGACTAAAAAATTAAATGAAATATTAAAAATCGAAATAAATCGGTACTTTTTTATATTTCAGTTCGTCTGCTTGTGGTTTTCGCTATTTTCAGTCTGCCGATCCATCAATGAAAGGACTCACCGAGAATCCATTGGATAGATTTATCTCCGAGCGATAAACATTCCCCTAAAAGAAATGGGAATGTCCATCATGTCTTAACTTTCCCTACCTCAAGCTCAATTTTATAAACACAGGTCGATAAATACTGCACTTAACATGATTATAAATAAATCGAGCGTTGAAAAAAAACCACCTCTCCTCAAGAGTATCTTTCGAAGAAAAAACTGAGCCGTCATAGATAGCATTCGAATGATCCAGCCGGAATGTAGCACTCGGTAAATTTTTTTCACTCTTTAAAAAATTACCACGTGAGAGTGAGAATTTTCAAAAATATTCCCAACTCTCACCTAGATCTTTTTCCATAAAAAAAAACTCTTGTTTATTTTTGAAAAAATATATGAAAATTATCAAAGATAAAAAACAACAAATTAAACAAGGAATTATCAGTAATTATTTAATATTCCACTTGTTAGGCTTGCGTCAACAGATTAATCTTTTTGGTTGAAGAATACCGAATATATGATGACAGATTATCAAAATGGTTCTCAATACCGCGTGTTCCGCGTGCGCCTGTCATATTGCCCTGTTATTTAAATAAATTAACAAAGTACATATTTATTTATTACAAAATGTCCGCTCTGTCGATTACCATTAAAATTGAATTGATACCGTGACTGCGAGGATGAGAAGTGAATTGTCACAGCCCTTGATAGGTAGCTTAATCATTCGACTGACAGATAATGAATAATTAAAATTGATTGACGTTCACCCTAATAATATATCACTAATGATAGAATATAACAATCGTAATATGATCTACGATTAAGGATTTGTTATTAGGGGTGAGCGAATGCATTTAATAATGAATTTTTCTTTTTTTTTTTATTTTTTCGTTCTCGAAACGGAAAGGGCGCTCAAATATTGTGTTAAGAGGTTTAGAAATGGTGGAGGCAATTGAGTTTGAATCAAAATTCCAAAGTCGAGAGACCAAATCGAGACTTCAAGGCTCATAATGGGTTTCTATCAACCAATTGTCGAATCAGTTAAATCTAAATGTTTGTCTGTCGCTTCAAGGAATCACCGGAGTTTAGATAAACCGATTGATTTGGAAATTGATTTTGATGATGAGGTGAAGTATCTGAGGAAATCAATGAAAAGTCTCGGGATTTGGCCGTTTCCTTATCGCAGAAAGTGGATTATTCTCTGTATTGTATCGTTTTTATTGTCAACTGTACTGCCTCTCACTACAAAAACGTACTTTACTGACTGGAAAAATGAACGGTGCCCTCAGCTTTTGACAGTGATTTTCATGGAATTCGTTACCACAAAAGTTCTTATATTCAAAATACATCGGCGTAATGTCCAAGGCATTTTTGAATTCATGAAAAGCGACTGGGAACGAGCGAAATATTTAACTCCCGAGAGGAAAAATCTCATGCTGGAAAGCGTTAAGCAATCGCAATTTATTCTGAAAATTCTTACTGTGGTGTTTGCCACTGCGTTCACTTGTGAGTATTAATACCTGAAAATTTTATTTGAAAATCAAGGAAAATTCTTATTTTACTAGAGGAATTTAGGAATATTTATCTTGACGTTTGACGTTAAGATCTTCGTGGAATTTTAAATAGAAAAATTTTAAAGAGCCATATTTTTAATGGAAAGAAATTATTGTTGTCTCGTAGAAAAATCACAGATTCCTACAAATCTACGGAAATTACACCAATTGAATTTTAATTTCATTAGGTGAATCATCATCAACGGGGCGTTCCTTAAAATTAATAATCATTAATTTTGGATATAATTTTGAATAAACAAATATACTATTTCCTAAACAATAAAACGGAATTTTCAATTTCTGCAATATTAAATATGGCTCAAACTATTAGTACTAAAAGAAAAGTTTTTTTTTATACAACAAGATCTAGGCGAGATTTGTAAATTTATTATAATTTATTTAATTAGAAAAAAATTTAGCAAGAACTGCAGTCCTTTGTGATTATTCAAATGCTATCAAATCATTTTTACGACTAATTTTTTTCTCCTCAACAGGTGCTTTTTCTCAACATTCGATTTGTTTATAATCAATTTTTCAATTGTACAATAAAGAAATAATGAAATTTGCCATCCTACTACGAATATCATTCTTAATCTCCTCGATTTTTCTCTGTAATGAAAATTTATTTATGATTTCAAGTCGAATCTCACTGAGAGATAATTGTTTAAACTTTTTAAATGAATTAAGTCTATCTAGATATGTGACACCGCGACTGGAACATCTGAATGCTTATGTAAAAGCTCATTGCCTTCTCTGAACCATACCCTTGTGAAAGGTAAGTTCATTTTAAAAAATTATAAATTAAATTTCAATAATACAATGTTTTTTCATTTTAAAAAATGCACATTCTGCTTTCTAATTAGCAAAGCAAAATCCATTGGATAGATTTATCTCCGAGCGATAAACATTCCCCTAAAAGAAATGGGAATGTCCATCATGTCTTAACTTTCCCTACCTCAAGTTCAATTTTATAAACACAGGTCGATAAATATTGCACTTAACATGATTATAAATAAATCAAGCGTTGAAAAAAAAAACCACCTCTCCTCAAGAGTATCTTTCGAAGAAAAAACTGAACCGTTATAGATAGCATTCGGATGATCCAGCCGGAATGTAGCGCTCGGTAAATTTTTTTCACTTTTTAAAAAATTACCACGTGAGAGTGGAAATTTTCAAAAATATTCCCAACTCTCACCTAGATCTTTTTCCATAAAACAACTCTTATTAGTTTTTTTTAAAGCACAAGTACTTTACGATATCTAATGCTAAATGCTTGGTAAATTTGTTTAATTGTTTAAAGAATATTTTATATTATTTTAAACAAACGTGGCGAAGATTTAACAAATAAAACTCCAATCGACTCGATTAATTTCTCGTAAAATTCCATTAATATTGAGCAATATTTTATTTTTCGTTACAAGCTAAATTCAAGGTCACCTTTGTTTAAACTTTTTACAGTTACAGCAATTCGTCCTTGGCTGACATCGTACATTCACCAAAAACCAATAACATTTTACGCTGATGTGTGGCATCCCTTCACCTTATCCCCAATATCTGGAGTAATAATGATTCTTGAAATTACTACATCCCTCTGGACTGTTGTAGCTTTCGTCTCCCTCGAGGCGTATTTTATCATTCTTGCTAAACATTGCTGTGCACAATTAAAAATTCTTGGAAGCACAATTGAACAATACAAGGGACGAACTCTCCACAATATTCCCGCTGAGCGATACAATTGCGCTTGCACTGGATGCGTTGTAACGAGACATGTCGAGATAATGCAGTGAGTTTTTTTCATTTTTTAATTCAATATCACAAGTGGTAATTAGCATAATTACTCCGTAAAACTTAATTTTTTTTTTCATTAAATCTGGTACGTTTTTTGTACGAGCAATAATTTATAATTATTCATGAAAAATCATGGAAAATTACTTGCGGAGGAAATACAAAGACTTTTTGTTTGCCATCAATAGTTTTTTTAATAATAAAATTGATTTTTGTTGCAAACTAGTGAACTACGACGACTGCATTTTTTTCGCCACCAGTTTTTCGTCAATATCTCGAAATTAAAGGAAAATACCGATATTTTCATGGATACCTTTTTTGTAGCTCTCACCTTTTTCTAAAAATAATCTTTTGTCAAAAAATTCGCTATGTTCCTTCAATTCCTAAATAATCGCTAAAAACTGGCATCGAAAAAGATGCACTTATTTATTTTACCACTTGGCTACTGATTATTTTACTAAAACTGTGAAATTGCCTTTTTCAGATTCTTTAAATCAATAAAAAAATCATTCAATCTTTTTTTGTCGGCTAATTTACTGGCTATACAGACCTACGGAATCGTGACAGTAATCATATCCTTCCAGGTAAGACCGCCTCAGGAATAAATTTCAATGCAATAAACAAATTAATCGTTTCAGCAAACTGGATCTACTAGTACATTTTTCCTCACTATCTGTGGGATCTTCGCTATTCTGGGATTTTCGACAGAATTTCTTTTTTGTGATATTGGTGACAAGTTGAGACAAGAGGTATCATCTACTCATTTATTCATCTCAATTCTTTCAAACTTTCCGACAGATTATATCAGAGATAAAAAAATAGAAGTCTCAAATAGATTTTATCTTCTGAAGAATCTTTTTGGGTCTCAACTAGATCTACAGAATTTTTCGAAGACTGTTAGATATTCTGAAGACAATTTTACAATTTAAAAAAAAAATTTTTACCATTTTTCTCTTTTGAAGAGTCTCAATCTGGGTGATGCTGTCTTCAACTCTCAATGGTACGACTTCAAAAGAACTGATGCTAAATCTTACTTGATGACAATGATGATTTCCAAGAATATGCCGATGCAATTAACCGCCGGGGCATTTTTTACGGTGTCCCTCAAATTATTCAAAGAGGTAAATAAATCATTGATAAATCATTGCACTCGTTTGACTGCCCCTAAATTCCAGAATTTTCTGAATATTTCAGTGTGTCTTCTTGGTGCTCTCGGTTTTCTCCTTGTTCCGATCAATCAACGAAAAAAAAAATCGCGAACTCATGGGCCTGTGATATTAAAGAATAAATAAATTATGAATAATATTAATCTCGACATTTTGGTGAACCGATATTAACTGAAATTTCTGAGGTTTAATTATTTCAATAAAAATTAGATCAATAACTAATCAAACATTGATTCCATTTAATTCTTTTCACTTAAATTATTATCTACATTACATGTTTTTAGATTATCAATTTCAAAAGTTTTCTTTACAGAAAAGCGTTATGAAAATAACGTTAATTCAAGATATAGTGATTCTCCTCAGATTCACGTAATTCATCGCATATTTTCACATTCATTTTAAAAATTCATAACTCGATGAACTTTTATTCTCAATGATGCATACTTGCTATTTTGAGTTTCTTCGGGTGGCGAATAGCACGACCCGTTTCACTGTCCGATGATTCCGATTCAGAATCGTTATAATTACCGATTCCAACGGATTCTGCTTTCACAACTTCACACGATTCGGCAGCAAAATTTCCTGTTATTTTCGCTTTCTCAAGAGTTCGAACTGTCAAATAAAATCAAATAAATAAATTTATTAGCAAAACAATTGACTCTCCTATTCACAACACAGAGTTGACAATTATCTCCAATAAATCTCAGAACACTTCCTCGCATTTAAAAAAGAATTCATTAATTTATGTGGGCAATCGTTAACATCAGAAAATATTTAGTATCTTGAAAAATAAAGGCCTTGCACTGTTTTAAAATTTTTTTTGGATTCATCATGCGTTGGAAGACTTTTTGATGTCCATTAATCTTGTTGAGACATTCTCAATTCTGTTTTTTGCCTAAAGAATTGTTTCTTACTCTGTGATTCAAGTAGATTATTCTGTCTTTTGAGATCGTCGATGTCCTGCTGATGCGACGAATTTTTACGTCTCATCTGCTGAATATACTCAGCAGCTTTTTTCAGTATTTGTGCTCTGCTGGCAACTTTTTCACCTTGAAGTGATGGTACAGTATCCCGTAAACTCGAAAAACTGTCCTTGATGTGATCCCTTCGCTTACGCTCTAGTGCATTGTGATGCGCCCTCTTTTCAGCCTTAAAAACCAAATTAAAAAAATACCATTGAACAATTCGTCAATAATGATCAATTAAATCACTACCTGTGAATAGTACTGAGGATTGCTCGATTGTCTCTGTCTGGAGTCGGAGTCATCGCCTTCCTAAAAATCAAAATGTCAATTTCACTCTCAAACAATTCCTCCATTATACCAAATAATCAATTATTAATATTATATATATTAACAAAAATAATAAATAAATCGTATAGAGAGACTAGTCGATAAATAAATAAAGGGATGGATTGATTGATATATTTTTATTGCACTCACGTCGCTTTCGATATCAATGTCCCTGTCATCATCACTCATTTTTCTCCTTCTCAATCACAAAAAAAAATGTTCAAAACAATGACGAGAGTCACAAGTCAGTGTTGATGTGATGTCGATCTACTGCTCATTGAACATTTGGTCGAAATTTCACTCTGAATATGTTTTTATAATTATTTTCACTCTTCTGGGGCACGAGGTACTCACAAGTGTCAGTAAAAAGCTAGGATTGTGTAAATATTTATTAGATTTTTGTCAATTTTGGGGGGAATAAATTGATAAATTATCTGGAGACTTTTCGCGCAACAACAAACACAAGGAGCACGAGACGATATCAGAAATGTCAAGGAATATGTAATGAATCAGGGGGAAGAGAAAACACAAAATATTGGGAATTTGACATCAGCGCTGAGAAATCCTGCGATTGCTTCTTCAACTAATCCCAAGGACAATTTCAATTTTCAGAATTTCCCTTACATTTTTAAAAATAATAATAATATAAGATAATAATTATCAAAAGTTATTCATCATGTGAAAAATGAGTAATTCATGAATAATGATTAATTGTAGAAATTTGATGGAAAAAAATGGGGAATTCAGTTTTATGGAAAAAATTTAATTTGTTTTGATGAATACAAATTCTTAAGGTTCTTAAATTACTTTGTTAACAAAAAAGTAAATAGATTGATCTCATATGTGCACCACTCACTCCACCCAAACACATTTTTTCAATGATTTCTGTCCTGAATTTATTCCTAGATTAAATAATTAAACACGAACACACACTCAATCATCGGAACCAGCTGTTCTCTTCGCTTTCCTCTGTCTTGGACTCTGTTTTGGCGTTCTTGGGGATTTGTCTGTGAAGAAATGACATAATTAATTGAGATGATCAATTATCTATTAAAATAACAGTTGCTGGATAATTTTTGTGAAGTAGCAACGAATGAAATCTGATAATGAGTGCAAAGAAAAAGTATTTTCAATCGGTATGCCTTTTCTTTGTGAAATAATCAACTTACTGAGTCTGTTGAGAGTTTCTTTTGGTAGCCAGTCAAAGTCAACATTGTTGGGATTGGATGTGCCCATCTCGACAGTCTGTTTCCTCGAGGACGAAGATCTTGATTTTCTACCGAGAGATGAGAGCAACTGCTGTCCACCCACCAGTGTCAAAATAACGCAGGCAGCGAGGAAAATATATAGAAAGACAGTCTCACCATCCAAACCCTCGTCCAACTCAATGATCTGGACTGTTTCATTGTAGACAGCTTCACTGAATGCAGCTCCACTCTAAAAAATCCCAATCCCTCAGGTTTAGCAAGAGATAATCGTCCAGAGAGAAGAGAAAAATAAAATCAAAAGACTACTTACAGCATCTCTGTAATTTAGATTGACATTGAGCCCGAAGGGTCGTCCAGCAAATGTTTCAGATGGAATGAATGAGTATTGAAGTGTTGCCTCGTGGTTGGGCTTGACCACTTTGTTGACAGAGAGATGAGTAAAATTCTGGATGTAGAATTTGAAGTCCATGGGATAGCGGAGGGATGTCTCCAGAGTCTCCAAGACAAAATCTGTCTTCCCTTTGTTCGTGAAGCCGACGAGGAATTCCACCAAATGCCCACCAGGAAGTTCTAAATTAATAAATCACATTTCATTAAGTACTAATTACTATTTATTATTAATTACGATTAATGAGAGATCCCCAGAAAGATCATGAGTAGAATAAACTGGATATGTCGATTTTTAAACGTGTGGATGAATTTTAAAAGAAAATGTCAAAAGACCTTTTTTGTAGAAAATTTAATGAGCTACAAAAAAGTCCCTTAACATTTCCCTCTTAACTCGTTATTATTGGATATAATTAAGGAAAATCGACGACCTGTTCCAATCGGGTCTTTACAACTTTCATCCAAAATCATTCTCTCACCTAAAGTCGACAGAGGACTAACAACAGGTTTTGTGAATAGAATAGTTGTATCAGCATCAGCAGAAGCAGTCTGTGTTTCTTCTTCCAATTCATCCTCGGTAAGTACATTGCTCTCCTCCTCGACATCTACCATATCGTCGACAGTCTCATCTTCCTGGGCATATGCTACATTTCCTCCTGGAAAAAAAACCATTAAATCGCCAATTAACACGCACCCTCGATCGTAATCCCCAAAAAAATCCCCCCGAAAGAGAAAAAACCTCGAAATCAACAACAACCCTTTCAACGAGAAAAAGATCCTCCTCAAATCACCTCAGAATTCATAACATAAAAAAAATCATAAAATCGACTTTAAACCCCATAAATTGACCTGGAGTATTGAAAAATATTTTCCCTGTGGCCCCACCATATTTTTATTCTAAAATAAATAAAAATTACCACAATTGATGATGGAAATAAACGCCGGGAGTGCAATGAGCACGAGAAACACCAAACTCCTCATTTTAACTGGAATAATTTAAATAAAATAGTCTACTCCAGACTAAATTTCGAATGGATGCTTCGAAAATTTAGTGGACGATTGAATTCAGTCACTTCACCCCACACTCTGAAAGACGATTGTCACGGTTACCCCAGTGTTACGAGTTCACAACGCTTTTGGCACAGACTCCAATCTCTATTTCTCTCCAACCTAATGCTACGTGGAAGAAGTGCCGCATTCGTCAATCGGCCCAGTGAACAACGTGGAAGTGGAAAACTAAAATAAAAATATCGTGATATCGTAGTCATCCACAGATTTCAAACTGGAATGTCTAGGTCGCGCCATCTTGACGCGCAACATCAAGGCGCAATACAAAATGTTTAACTTTTAGCCAAAAATATTATCAACAAA
>NW_011887772.1:1101964-1103980 GCF_000806365.1 Fopius arisanus | reverse complement strand
AAAAAAAAGGAAAAAGCACTGCATATCGGTGACTCTGACGTGTACATTCGGCAATTTTTTAAATCCGAAATGTTGCATAAGTGTTGAATAATAAATGATGGAGCAGAAATACGATTACGGTTCAACGAATTTTTGTCGCATTTATGATTTTTCCTCGTGAGAGATAATGAACTTACGGATTATGTACTATTTATTTGAAAAAAAGTCCAAAAAACAGATTGATATCACATTCCACGAATTGAATACTCTGGATTATTTATTAAAAAATCAGACTTTTAGGATTTCACAATCAAGACAATCTGATGCCCAATTGGGACGAATCTTCAGTCTGGCGTAAAGATTTTTGGACATATCCCCTGGATTTATGATGAATGTGTCATCGCTCCATTTGCAGAAGGGCTTCAAGGATGAAGGTAGAAGAAGAATGTGTGGCCTGTATTTCATCTGGCCGTATTTCTCCCACATCTCTATGTCCATATTTATTTGTTTGGATGGTGGGTACAGGGGGTAGAAGCAGGCCTGCTGCAACACGTGTTCGGCTAGACGGATGACTCTGTCTGTACCGCCCATATTGCTGAAAAATCAAGGACGAATGTGCGAATGAAGATTCTGGTTGTGGAGGAGGAAATCTACAGTAACAAAACATCGGAAAGAGATTTGATAAAGAGGATAACGATCTCAACTCACTGGCTCATCTCCTTTCCTGCTAGATGCTTCAAAATATCGACAGATGTGGCGCCTATCGAGAGTCCATCGATACTTATCATACAGGGGTCTGATGTTGTGTGAATATTTGGGGATTTCAGTGATTGTGGGATAAAATACTCTGGAGTTGGGTAGATGTTGTCGTGATGAGCATCTCTGCTTGATGGTATCAGAAGAACTTGCGTGGAAGATCTGAAATTGATTCAAATTAAAACTTAAACTTTAAAACTGTTGAGAAAACTCACAATTTTAAATTTTGTAAAATTGAAAAGCTAAAAAAAATAGACAATGAAATAAAATATTCAGAATTGATTTAAAAAAGGAAAAATGTAAGACAATTCACATTTAAACTTTAAAATTATCGAGAAAACTCACAACCCTAAAGAGAGACCACACGATTTTTTCTATTCAAACGAAATGAAGCAATATCTAAAATTAAAAAACTAAAAAAATAGGGATTTACCCTTTAACAAAATTCATAATCTTCTCGAGGAATTCTTCAAAAACTTCCTGAAGAGTGTTAACAACAATAGCTTGCTTGATGTCCTCGTTATCCTGAGGAATGAAGGGCCCGACGAGAACAAGTAAATTGGGTTGAGTCTCAGCGACATTCTGCATGAGATTAATGAGTGGTTGAAAGTCGAGTCGATCGCTCTGAGTAAAAGGTCCACAAGCCAAGACAACCTGCATCGTGTGCTCCATCTGGAGTGGAGGTGTTGGCTGTACCCCAACCAATGACCTCATCTCCCTGACGATAAAACTGTCACTTCCTGGATTAATCCCTTCAACGACGATCATTTCTCCAGGAAAAATGGAGAATGATTTCAACGACGACAAATTAAGAACTGTCAACACTGAATTCTCTTTTATTCTCGTGGAAGGTTCACCGTCAGGGGCTTCCTCGTCCTCAGAGACAAACCAGTTCTGCAGGATAAAACTACCAGTTCCAATTCTCTCGCACTTGACTCGACCGTATGTCCTGAAGGGCACCTGAATGGCTGCCATTCCGTTCTCTGTGAGAATCATCTCCTTGTCCTTGGGCCACAGATCAGAGATCCTCTTGCCCACGTCTGTGCAGTAATTCTCTAGAATTTCTAGTCTCCTCGATAAAATATCAAACATGTACGTCTGATCCGAGGGTACGTAGGGGTGATTTGATGTTATTTTCACTGTATATGTGCTATCATTCTTCCAGGTCTCTACGTAATTCCCAAATTGCTGGATGACTTTTCCACTGATGTTCGTGTCAACCCCACGTTTTGGAAGTTCCCTGGGGATTAATCAACAAAAATTTATGATGCAGTTTGAATT
>NW_011887772.1:1087405-1100629 GCF_000806365.1 Fopius arisanus | reverse complement strand
CAGAGGGGGAAGAGAGGGGGGCTGGAGGAGAAAAGGGGGGAAGGGGGAACCCCCCGGTAGTTCTCGGAGGTTTTCGGAGTGATCTCTCTCACCAGCATCATTCTTTCTCAAGGCATTTGGCGTCGGAACCCCTTCACATCCCCCCCCCCCTCAGCTCTCCCTTCTTCAGCTACTTGAAAACTTCGTCCTTTCCTCTCCCTCTTTTTTTTTTTTTTAATGTTATTCCCCTCCCCTCGATATGTGTATCTACACTCGCTAGTACCGTGGGAAATGACGTTGAACTTTTACCAGTTACACGCGTTTCACAATGCCCCAACTTTGAAAAATTCATTTATCATCGTGTACCCCTCGTAAAAATTTATTTAAAAATATCTGACGATATTTACTGGGATTACTATTTGGATTTAATAATTTAACTTTCAATTTTTTTGGGATTTTGTTATTCAATTCGATACCGATCACGTGGGAATCATTGATTGATTAATTATCGTCGATCTAAATCTGTGTAAAAACTTTAAGCAATCGGAAATAATTAAATAAATAATTTCCTGAGAAACTGATTGACGTCCAATTTTATCTGGTCAATTATTTTTTTTTTTTTGACAAAAATCTCTGGAGTTTTTCCATTGACAAATGGTAATAGAAGAGAATCTCCCCTCTCCCCTTTAGAAGAACAGTTTTGTATATTATATATTATATATTATATTTTTTTGATGAGGATATACTGGGGAAAATGAAGGGGGGATATGACCCGTATTGCTCATGGGGGTCGCGTGCGTAAAATCGTTATATTCACCCACATCTGTGAACTTAAATGAGATGAAACATCCCGCAGGGAATTATTCATGGGAGAGATTAACCAGCAATTCGTCAATTGTGGTTAATTGATGAGGAGAGTCTCAGGAGATGAAGCTGACACACTGAGAGACAACTAAAATGCTGATGACAAAAATGCTGATGGAGAAGTCAATTCCAGAGGCAATCCCCGATTATTTACCCCAGCATCTAATTTCTCTAGATTAAAATCATTTCCACGACCTTGAGGAAAGAGAAATTGATGGGAACCTGGGGTTGAGAAATAACTGGAGAACAAAGAGATTCAGAAGTTATTTTATCGCTGGAGCCAATCGATTCGAGGAAGCAGAACGCCAGGGAATAGAGCATTTCATTTTCCCACTCTATCCTATCACTGATATAAAGACTCACATGAGAAAAATAAATGTAGGAGAGAAAATGATTTATATAAACAGCACCTGGACATCGCCATTGTCTCACATAGAAAATATTTTTGGAGTTTTCTGACAAGAGAAAAATCCTAGGACTTCAATTTGAAGTATGATTTTTTATAAATGTTGATTTATCTGAAGAATGATTTATTCCAGGAGAAAATGTCAAGAGAGATTTTTCGTTGGAGATGTGAAGAACTAGAAAAAAGTCCTCGGGGTTTTTAATGTGAAACTGTTAGTTTTCGGGATAAATTGAATATGAGGGAGACTAGTGAATATATTTTAGGGTAGAAATAAGTTTTGGACAGGACGAGGTACGAGACGCGATGAGAAGGCTTGAGACGCTTCCCCTCGGGGAAGCAACAGGTAACGGCGTCCATTGCGTCACTAAAAACTTGGCTTCAAAGATTTCCAGGAATTAGTGATACTGCACTCAAAGAAAACGTAATTAACGAGAAAATTACCCACAGCAATCTCCGCTTCGATATTTCGACGATAAATAAAGCCCCGACGTGTGAATTACAACTGGAAAAACAACAAAAATAAAAATCACAATCACTTGCTCACAGGATTAATCACGGTTAATTGATGTAATTGGTATCGGCGATTGATATCGATGATTTAAAATGTAATCTCAATGATGCACAAAAGCCAAGCCACGCCACTCTCCAGGCGCTCTCCTCGAATCACGTTAAATGGTTTTCTTGGGCCGATGCCTACAAGGCCCTGGGAGTAAAAACCAATGTTATAACGAGAGAATATAAAAGCTAACGGAGATAACCGAACTCTCACGAAGTATCATTTTTCCTACTGAGAAGCCGGCTTGGTTACTTTGAGATGTACACGTATAATTCGTTGAATACTAATCGTAATCATCATTATCCCAATCACTGCCACTAATCAATCTCTCCCCCAGAAATATCACCACTTTTTTAATCATCAGACATCAACTAATTTATCAATATTTCATTATTCAAATGTACCTCAACCTATGGATTTGGGTTATTACGGATTGATGATGGAATAATTGAATAATATAATTCAAGTTTTATTCACGAGACTTGAGACTTGGCGTTGGGCAAAAATACTGGTGGTATTGGTGGTACTGGTGGTACTGGTGGTACTGGCGATTTGAGGCGTCCTTGAAAACTGAAATTATGCCCTTTGAAAGAAATCTGGTTGGGGTTGAGAGGGGAGGGAGGGGGGGGAGGGTGAGAGTGGTAAGAGTGCTCAGAGAGGGAGGGGGGGCGGTTAAGGGGATGAGGGTAAGGGGGGAGGGTAAAAAGGGGGGAAAGTCCCCTACAAACGGTTTCTTTATTCTTGAGGGAATAGATGCCCTGAAGGTATCGTGCGTTCATGTCTCTGAATTGTTCTTTGTGGAGGGAATATTTGAGGGGAGGGGATAATGGCGGCAATTCTACCTGGGATTTTTTTTTTCTTTTTTTTTTTTGGGAGGGGGAAGTTTACTGGAGCTGACGGGGAGGGGGAAACCACCTGTCGGAAAAACGTTGGAAATTTTACCTGGAGTATGGCGTCCTTTTTACTTGGGGGGTTTTTTTTTTTTTGGAGGGAGATTTGGGGTGGATTTTTCGCACTGCACTTTGTGGGGGGCACTGGGGGGTGGCGACGGGGGGTTTCGGGGGTTTTTGGGGTGCCAGGGGGGAGGGTGGGACTTGGAGATTGTGACGACGCACTAGAGCAACGGCTGCTCGGACAGGACTACAGACGAGAAAACGAGCAACTGGTGGCTGGACAGGGCCGTAGCTTTCCGAGGGTTTGAGGGGGGACTCCGGTGGTTTGGGGGAGGGGGAAAAGGTTTGAAGGATTTTTCGGGGGTTTGGCATGGAAAATTTTTGGATTTTAGGTGCGGGGGGGGGGGGTGAAGATATAATGGGGAAATTCAAGTTTTTGGGGGATTCTAGGGAATTTTTTAATTTGGAGGTGCAGGGCGCAGGGATGGGGACAGAGATTTTGGGAGATTTTGAGATGTTTTGGGTTTTGAGAATTGAAATAATTGAAAAAGGAAAGATTGATTTTTTGAGAGAATGCTAAGGATTTTTGGAAACGTCAAGGTCTGAAGTTTTCGGGTTTGGGGGAAGGATTTTTTGAAAAAGACGAAAGGTCTTCAAAGGAATTTCAGGTTACTGAGAGTTTTGAAAATTAGAGCAGGTGAAGAAGGAAAAAGGAAAAAGGAAAGGAAAGGTTCCATTCTGGAAAATTCGCAAAAAGATAAATCCCAAGGATCTATCCAAGGATCTACTTATTGATGAATTAACGATTGATCTCAGGAATTATTGATTTCAGGTGGAAATGATTAAATCGATAACTATAAAAAAAATATGTCAGCAAATGTGTAAAATTTAAAAAAACAAATGATGGCAAATGAAAAGAAAGAGAAATGATTTCACCTTCCGGAGAACTCAGAGGACTTCTTCGATGGGCGATTAAACAGGAGATAAATCTCTCCTTACATAACTAGAAAATGTTGAGACGAGATGTGGATTGAGGGACGATGAATAATGGAATGGGGTAAGTTTGAGTCCCAAACTTGTAGAAAGAAAGCTGAGGTGTTGAGACAAGGGTCGATACATCCTGAGGGGCCACCAGTTAGAGAATTGGGTCCACAGGTAGAACTTGTTACGTCATTACTACAGAACAGGGGAGACCAAAAAGAATGTCAGGACAGTGTTGCCAGAACCTGCTCTGCGTAAATCATCGGCAGTGTTGCCTGAGGGGGCAACAATGAGGGGAAAAAAAGGTTGAGACAAGAGATCAGTGAAAGATGAACCTCAAAGAACGAGACTGGACTCCGGAATCCACAGGACTCGCCATTTTCTGGGGAAAAATCAAGATTCTCCCTCTAACTTTGATAAATCCTCCACAAATGATAAAATGCTCCCCATTTTGCAAATTCAAATCGATATTTCATCCCTTCACAACTCATTGAATATATTTACTCGAACGATTTTTCAAACGAGACATTGATTTTTCCAGAATTAAATCGATTGATCGAAAAACAACAAAAAACGTGGGGACAACACATCAATTTGAACACAACTTCAGTTTTCGTAAGATATCTCTGAATCCTGAGGAGATAACGAAAATATCATCAGGACCTTATTCATAGGGGGCAATCAGACCTACAATAAAGATCTTTACGAAAATTTCTCTATCTCTTCGAGATTCAAAGATATTCACGCTAAACTATCTGTTCACTAAATCGGCTGGTTTGGTTTTACGCATTACTGAATCAAAATATCCCCAGACAATAAAATCGTGACCATCAGGGAATATTTGGGGGAAATTAATTTTGTAAAATGAATTTGTCCATTGAATATTGTGATTTTTCCTTATTTTTTTGATGAATTTGTCCGCAGATTAATCGTACTCATAAAATAATCATAACGAATTCTGCGGACTGTTCAATTCTTTCTCTTCTCTGAATTCATCAGTCTGATTGATTTCCAATTGAGGATAATAACAAAACGAGAGAGTGAACGACAAAATCAGGGGAGAATGAGAACCGTTGTGGTAACGGCGGGAAGAAGATCCAATCCTCAGTTTTTCGAGATGAGTTCACGTGGCAACAGCCCAGAGATTTCGTTGCCATCATCCAGCGCAGTTGCCAAATCTCGATGTCATCTTCTGAGTTTCTTGTATTCAGTTACGATTGATATATATTTTTGTCTATTGAGTACATGAACCCAATGCTCCAGCGATTTACATAGATACTAATGGTAATTTTATTGTACGTTCTGTCCGTATTTTTGGAGTTTTTCTTTTTGAGGAAGATCTTTCCCCGATCATCTTCTCAAAATCAACAAATTTGAATTTTCTTTTTAGGAAATATCTCCGGGAGATACTCCGTTGCGGGTTAAATGTCTGGGGATAAAATTTTGTTTGTGAAAATTAAACTAGAGATTTATAAGTTGTAAATAGTTTGGGTATTTGCGAGAGCGTGAGTCTCATTCAATTGCTGATAGAGTAGGTTTTTTCCCCCGGAATTGTACACTACTTTCTCTTTACAATTTCCCCCAGACTCTTCAATTGAGCATTTTATCAGCGAGTTGCCAAGATTAAAGGAACGATTCATATGTCTATTTTCCTGGAATATCTCACGAGCGAAATTGTTAAGTGAGATATTCTTTATTGTCGATTTCTCTGGAGAACTGTCGATTTAAAGTGAAAATGTTGTATATCTTTTTTGTAGCTAATTAAATTTCCCACAAAAAAAGTATCTTGTAATTTTCTTGTAAAATCAATAATTCGTCAGATTAAGTGATATTTAAAACCGTTAAATGTCACTCATCTCGTTCTGCCACTTTGCCACTGAAATAATAACTCCGTTAATTGTTTAATTGTATGATAAAATGGACTCACCGATGGGGTCGAGGATTTGTAGCCGTACATTTCAAGGATGTCCTCGTCATCACTGAATAAAACGACGAAAGCCCAGATGTAAGGATACAATAAAAATACTATCAAACATTTTTAAAAACTAATTAATTGTTAATGATCACGTGAAAATCTATTAATCCACTGATCTAAATAATTTGATCTGGAAATTATTGGAGTGTTTACTTCAGGGAAAAATTGTTAGACTTTTTAGCACGTGGACTAGCGAGGATTTTTTAAAGGATACACGAACATTTTCGAGGGTGCAGACGCCGCCAGCATTCCCATCTCACTTTTGGGTCCTTCATCATCAATTTTTATTGTCTGTCCCCTTTTCTTCAACACAGCATTCTCGAATTCGGTGAGGCTTTTCAGAGTTGGATCACTTCCCTCGGTCTCGTGATCATTTGACACTGCATATCCCACCCATTCCTCGACTAGCGTCTCCTCGTCGAGGTTATAGAGATCACACAGGTCGAGACCTGTGACACAATGAAAATAAATTAATTTCCCTCAAAATGTATCCAAAATATTTTCAATACTATTTTGATATTCCAACAATAAATGATATTTCAACTTCGGAAAACAATCGCGAGTGTTGATTTTCCTAGAAGAGTTTTATCAAGAATCCCAGAAAATCTAGGCTAGGATCGGACATTTGACGATCAGAAACGATCGGAGACTCGGAAATACTCAAGTCTCATTTGATCAGAGATGTGGGAGGCATCAAGATCATGAGGAATTAACGAGCGTCCAGTTTTCCTATTTTTCAACACGCAATTACTCTGTTAATTATCAAACATACGACGCGTCATTTCCAGGCCTGTGATGGCGTTCGGCTGCGAAATGCAATTATTGAATTATTTAACGGTTGAATTTACATGATGATCACTTACATTTTAGTAGGACTGGTTTATCCTCGACGGCATACCCCAATTGAGTGAAATGATGTGTCAAAATCTCTTCCTTCACCATTTTGCTGTTGTCGCCATTGACTTCCCGCCAAAACTGCCAACGGATTTGGCTTTCCACGTTTTTCGGTTTAGAGAGAGCGGCGGCGCGCGCACCTGGAAGACAGTGCTGACACCTTTACCGCCATGAAAAGAAACATTTCAAATTTTTTTTTTTCGTCATTTTTTTTTGTCACTATTTTCTATTTATTCCCCCATATCTGAGGCTTTTATCACAATCCACGAACTGAATGTACGTGGGATCAGGTGTTAATTAATGGAAGAATTTGATTTTCAAAAAAAAAAAATAATCGTGACCTTGAATTTCGCTTTGAAAAAAAAAATCAGTTGAAAAAAAAAAATTTCATTTGGTGAATCGTGGCTACGTCCACTGCAACTAGTGATTATTAGTTTTGTTTAATCATATAGACTATTCTTTAAACAATTGAACAAATTTATCAATTTATTTACTATTAGATATCGGTAAAGCCCTAGTGCTTAAAAAAAACAAACAAGATTGTTTTTTTATGCAAAAAGAACTAGGTGAGAGTTGTGAATATTTTTGAAAATTCCCACTCCCACATGGTAATTTTTTAAAAAGTGAAAAAACTTGACCGAGCGCTACATTCCGGCTGGATCATCCCAATGCTGTCTATAACGGTTCAGTTTTTTCTTCGAAAGATATTCTTGAGGAGAGGTGGTTTTTTTTTCAACGCTCAATTTATTTATAATCATGTTAAGTGCAATATTTATCGACCTGTGTTTATAAAATTGAACTTGAGGTAGGGAAAGTTAAGACATGATGGACATTCCCATTTCTTTTAGGGGAATGTTTATCGCTCGGAGATAAATCTATCCAATGGATTTTGCTCTGCTAATTAGAAAGCAGAATGTGCATTTTTTTTAATGAAAAAACATTGTATTATTGAAATTTAATTTATAATTTTTTAAAATGAACTTACCTTTCACAAGGGTATGGTTCAGAGAAGACAATGAGCTTTTTCATAAGCATTCAGATGTTCCAGTCGCGGTGTCACGTATCTAGATAGACTTAATTCATTTCAAAAAGTTTAAACAATTATCTCTCAGTGAGATTCGATTCAATAACACAGAAATGAAAAAATTGGTTTCATCATTTAGAATCATAAAAAATCACGTTCTACCCCCAAAAATGCCACAACAATCCTTCGGGCTGGGGTAAAAGAAAGTTTTTTTTTTTCTGAATTTTTAACAGGTTTGAAGATTTTATTATTGTCTACAAGACAAATATACGGGAACGACAAACCGTCAATGTTACAAAATACCTTCATAGCTCCTCCTGCACGTCCTTATAAAAAAATGCAAGTGCACGTAAAAGCTCCGACCATCCACATGAAAAATAACCCGAAAATGCAGATCGCTGGAAATTCCTCTGAAGAACTTTCAAAGCTTTCATTTTGTCTCGAAGAACGGTCTGTCCTTCTCCGCGAGTTCCACCATGAGATCCACAACATCCGTCCCAGGGAATCTCTCCACCCAGGACTGAATGAACCCCTCGAAGGTGGCATCGTAATTCCTCAGCGTCACCTCGTCATTCTCGACAAATGTGTTGGCCTGCACGAATATCTTCCTGGGCTGCTTGTGAGCAAGAACGATGTCCCTCCAACGCCTCCAGGGCTGTGGCCCACCATCAGGAACCTCAGAGTACTGTTCATACATTTTTCTGGCACTCTCAAAGTCCCCAGTGCTCTTGTAAATCTGTAGTTTCTCCAGGAACTCACCAACCGCTTTCTTCCCCACAGAATTGATTTTCTCCCTGTTCATGGTGAACCTGAGGTTCTTCCCATCGTCGACTTCCTGGACATCGACAAAGCCCTCCCCAGCCTCAATACAAACCCTGAGGAGGACATATCTAGCCTGAGAGTGAGCCTGCAGCCACTTATTCTTCTCTGGACTGTACATCTCCAGAGCTTTAGCACATCCATTCCACAGGAGGGCCAACCAATTGACATAAATAACATCATCAGCATCCTTTCCCTCATGTCCAAAGATCTTGACAATATCCTTCTCCAAAGAGAGATACAGCCCAACAGCCTCAGCCCTGCATTCCTCATACGATGAGCCCATGGCCCCGAATTTTGAATCGTAAGTCTCGCCCTCCAGGAAATACTTATCAATCAATTCCTTTGTCAGAGGATTCTTCAGGGTTTTCTCATCGAAATTGAAGCCCTCCGAGGACTTCCTCAGGAGTTTTCCACTGCCATGACCCAGAAGTTCGTGGAGTCCCACCTGTACCTCCATCGCTGAAATCCTGTGCTGATTGAGAAGTGCCTGATCATCATCAGACAAAAATGGAATGACATCCTGTTTCATATTGGCAGGAATGACGTTCCCCAGGGAGACGTTCTTGAAGCCCTCGCTCTGTCTTATCTCATCGTAATTCGGGATATTGATTCCCGCTGGGATTCCAGAGCCAGCGAACGTCAGGACGTCGAGAGAAGTGAAGTCTGGACGAAGAAAGACATCTTTTTCGAAGCCATGGTCCCAGGGCAGCAGTGGAAGGAAGTCCTGAGCCTTCTCCACGAGATTTGAAAATTTCTTGGACATCTCTTTGTTCACCATAGCGACAAAACCCTCGAATTCCCCTCGCTGTCCAGCTGGATCCCGATAGGTCTCAATGAAGCCGATGTACGTCTCGACGACAGGGCCCTTGTCCTTGATCCAAAAACGAGAGCCATCCTTGTGGTCATTCAGAGAACCAGTCTTAAAGTGGCTGATATATTTATCAAGCATCTGCTTCTCGGTCTCGTTGGCGGCGTGCACCCTGGCCTTCTCCAGGTACTCATTGGTCTTCTCGAGGAGTTTACTGTAGTCTCCTCTCGTCACCTTGAACTTGGCCTCCTTGAAGATGGTCTCGGGGATTGTCAGGACTGGATCGTCCTTCTCCAGATGGGATGCCAGCTTTATCGTGTAGACATTCATCTTCTTCGTTGAATCCTCGGGGCAGTTCTCCGTTTTCTTGAAGCAACGCGTGTTGTAACTCTCCAGGGAGTGGGACTGCATGAACTCGTTGACGAGAGCTGCGTCTGTGTCGTCGCAGTTCGAGGAGAAGTACGTGGTAATTCCATTGTCACCCAGACCCAGGGATTTAACTTTATCGGAGAGCGAGTAAATCCCCTCATTGCATTTATTCCAAATCTTCTCGAGAACTGGTGGATTGTCCTTGTAGGCCTTCGACGATTTGATTATCTCCAGGAATTTGTCCTTGGGAAGGTTTGGAATGATTTTGGAATCACCGAAGGACTTGTAGTTTCCAGTGTTGGAGAGGACACCACAGGCGTACACTAGAAAAGCTGTGAAATCCTCTGGACTCACTCCAGATTCAAGAGCACTCTTCTTCAGGGACTCTATGGATCCACCCAGGAAGATCTTGTGCAGAAGGGCGAATATTAGAGGTGACTCTGGAGATGTCTGCACGAAGACTATCAAACCCCCTGTCCAGGCAGCTCTACTCAAATAATGAGAGTACAGTTTTTCGGCTTTCGTCAGGGCATTGAACGCCACGTCGCACTCCAGGGCGACAATCGGCTGAGTGTTAGGCAGTGTGTACAGGGAAATATTGTCACTCATCGTGCTGAATGATTTAACAAACTGCCTGCAAGAAAAACAAATTGTTTCAAACAGAAAATAACCTGGAATATTTACGCCCAATAATTCAGGAGAGAAATATCTGAAATGTCTGATTGAATCAATAATCTTTAAAATCGACAGCGCTAATTAATCATATCGAATCTTTTGTCATTTAATTAATTAATTACCCCCAATTGAGATTGTTGTGACTATAAAATATCAGGTGATCACGATATAAATGTCGCGACGTCTTTGGAGTTGAAATTGTAATCGATGGAGTTAAACTAGATGTCTGGATTTTCCAGGTATTCATTAACCATCGACGACTGATGATTTTCATCATCTCAATGAACTGATAAAAATTATCAACTGATAAAAAAACGTGATTCAGCCACTGGTTGTGGTTATGATCGTTACGATACAGGAGTTGACATTTCTACCCATCAGCGAGGGGCAAATTTGTTTCAAGTCTCTACGTCTAGTCTCGAGGTAAAAAATTAATTGAATTTTCAGATTGACATCGACTTACCGATAAGATCCTGGCAACTCTGTCAGTCAATTCTTTTTTTCAGGGGATAATATTTATAGCCGTCAAAAGCCACAGATATTGCTGACGTGTAATGGTTGAGGGATGAGTCAGGAAAACAGGATGAGGTTATATGATCTTTATGTGCAATCGTTTATGTATGTGTGACTGATGTGCAGGTTCAGATATTTCACGTAAAAATTTATTGCCACTTCATCGGCGACGAATGTTACAGAAGAGATGAAAATAATTGTAAGAACCTGTTGAAAAGATACAAAAGTTTATTATTTATTCAGGTTTTTACAGTTTATTTATACTATTATCATTATATTATTCAATTTTTTAACGATTTATAATCATTTCATGGGATTTCAAATTATTTTATTTTCTGCAACCGCAATGAGAGCCTTTAGCTCAAATCGAATTGCAGATAAATGTCTCAGAAAAGAGGAGAGATGAGTGGAATTTATAAATTAGTTGGTCTCGAGTCATTAGAGTAACATTTAATTTTTAATTTAACATAATTCTGCAATTAAGTGGAAAAGGTGTGACCTCTTCGATGGGTTTTTAGAAGATATCTCCGAAATGAAAACAGATAGATAAATTCACAAAAATCTTTTTTGCAGATCTAATTGACAGCTGCAAAAAAGATTATTACAAAAATTTGGTTATCTCCTCAAATTCCGGAGATATTTTGGAAAAACTATGATAAGTCGACTCAACTCGATTAGCACATGAATGCAGATTTGATAAATTAAATAGTCATATTATAATTAACAGTTACCACCACAAAATTATCAAAATTCGCGGACTTTATTCCTTGACATCTCCAATTCCATCAGGAAGAATGGCGAACATAGCTTCACTCTCTGGGAGACATGGTGAATCATAAATTTTGCATATTCTAGTCTCTCCCCTGCCCTTCCTGAGGTAGAGCCTCGTGGTGCTGGCATGTGCAATGATATTTCCACCGATAGGTTTTTTCTGATCTCCCCCAAACATACTGGCAGCTCCATCGACTTGTGCCACTACTTGATTAGTGATGACAACAGCCACGCCATGTTCATCAGCAATTCTCAGGAGCATCCTGAGGAATCTAGCTAGATGCATCTGTCTTGCAGAGAGTTCCCCTCGTCCTGAAAAATCAGTTCTGTAAAGTGCCATTGCACTGTCAACAATCAGAAGTGCATAACGAGACTCTGTCATCATGGCACTGGCCTGAATGAGCAATTGGCTCTGATGATCTGTGTTGTAGGCACGCGCGCATGCCACGTTGTCCAGGACATTTTCCCCTGGGATATTGTACTTCTGGGCAATAGCACTGAGTCTCTCGGGCCTGAAGGTCCCCTCGGTGTCGATGTACAGACATTTTCCTTCAGCTCCACCCATTTCAATTGGCAATTGACAGTTTACAGCGAGACTGTGGACCAATTGAGTTTTTCCTGTCCTAAATTCACCGAAGATCTCGGTGATGGATCCTGTCTCGATTCCACCACCCAGGAGCCGATCTAGCTCGGTTGAACCTGTTGAAATGTACACGATGTTTTGACGAACTAGATTCAACTCTGTAGCACTCTTGAAACCCATGACGACTAGTTTAGAAGCTTCCTGCAGGATTTTGTCGGCTTTTGCCTCGCTGATTCCTTTGATTGCCAGGAGGGCCTTCTTCGGGGAGTAGGCCACTGACTCAACGGTGTAATAACCGGCTTCCTTCAGCTTTGCGATGTCACCTGATGTTATTCCAGCACCCTGAGGACGATAATTCGATTTTTAAAGGGGAAAAATATCAACTTTTTCATTAATCATCGAATTATCTCGTCAACCATCAATGTTAGGAGGAAAATTGGAAGGAAGTTTTTTGTAGTCCATCAAATTTATCATAAAAAACGTCTTCTAACATTTCTTTGTAAAATAAGTCGTTTTTCGATTATCGTTGTTACTACAAGAAGACTAATCAGTCATGTGTGAATTCTAGTTTTTTGGAAATGTAATTTTCATTCTGAATTAGAAATGAAAAAGGTTATCATCCCGCCAAAATAGAGGACCTCGATTTCTGTTACTTTACCTCCAGTGATGTAATGAGCTTCGCCTGGAGATGAGAAACATCCGCTGTTTCATCAGCCAGAGATTCTGTAGCTGTTGTAGCGACGGCAGACATTTCCACGATTTTCTTCACTTCAACTTTATTTTCAAAATGATCGTTTATCCCTCAGGCTTCTGCACTAAAGAAGATTCAAATGCTCTTTGTTGAAGAATCAAGTCTCAACACGTTGTTTTGCTTTGGCCTTTGAATGGCTGACAGTATTGCCATCTATTCGAAAAATTCTTAACTGCCGCAACAGACAGCGGTTGCGGAACTAAGTTGGAAGCTGTACGCGCGGATAACGCAGGGCACGAGGAGGAGAGTGTCGATATTTCACTTATAGTGAAGTCGATTTGAGCGATTTTTTTTTCGATTTAGAAAAACTCGATTTTCTCGCGTTCTATGCGTCCTAGCGCAAAAATACGCCCAGATTCG
>NW_011887772.1:1067089-1081319 GCF_000806365.1 Fopius arisanus | reverse complement strand
TTTCCGGGAAAAATCGCGAAAAATGTAATAATTGTGTTCACGGGCCGGTAATTGGGTGTCGCGAGTGAGAAGTGGATTTGTAAATTGTGGGGAGTGTTTTTATTCCGCAGTGATTGAGCCGCCATATTTTTCCCCAAACGATCATTGGAGAATTCATCTTGGTGAAATCTAGGGGGTCTCTTTGAACGTAATTTACACGTTCATTCCTCAATTTCCCACTCCTGAGACCTAATTACCGGCCCGGCAAAAATAATGATCTGTCGATTGACCCTATCATTATATTTTTTGAGGGCCTACAGGGGCTGGCATTTAGTTACCCGTAAAACGCGTTTTTTCTAGGGAATTCCCTAGGGACATGTCGGGTAAAAATCCCTCCACCTGGGCCTTAACCTTTGCTATAAGCGCTGCTCATCTCCCCTATAATCTCTGCAACAAATACGTAAATATTTTTCATCGATCGTTTACTCCAGATTTTGGAGTATTTCTTCCTGAAGATGCCTTCTCACGAGGACGATCCTTACTCACAAGTTGCCAAAAGTTCCCTGAAGTTGAAGAACGATGAAACTGTTAGTAAAAAGTGAGTAAAACCCTTACGTCTTCGCTGTCAACATGAAAAATCATCTTCATAGGTTAGAAATTCTGAGATTATTTTGTTAATCCATTATTATATCATCTCTAGAAAAAAGCGTAAGCAAGAGAAGAAGAAGAAGCTGGTGGAGGTGTCGAAAATAGTTGAGGAGGAAGAGCAGCCTAAACACACAGTCCAGAGAACGAAAGCAGAATTGGCTTTCCTAAAAATGCAGGAGAAAATGGTAAAATTAGTTCTTTTCTTTTCAACAGTTATCTCTAATTAATGACTTCCCTATTAATTATTATCAATCATCATCATCATCCCTTTGTGCACAGCAAACTGAGAGAATTAAACAGAAAGCCTCAAAAACCCACAAACAGAGAGTCGAGGAGTTCAACAGACACCTGGACAGTCTCACCGAGCACTTCGACATTCCCAAGGTCTCCTGGACGAAATAACTTCATGGAATCACTACTCAATTTTATTACTATAAATTTATTACATTAAGCTATCTAGATAATCATAAAACAGTAGAAATTAATTTAATTTGTCTTAGATCTAATAATTCATTGAAGAATAATCCACCTGCAGTTTCTCTCAATAAAAAAAATTGTACATATTCAACAAGCCGAGTAAAATATATTCCATAATTTCTCATGAGATTCATCGTTCGAGCAACAACTCTCATTAATATAATTACGATTTATCTATTATTGCTAAAAATGGACGGAGTAGTTATTTTAATCACTATATCTTCAGAAAGAACCCACGAGGACGATTATTTCAAATGTTTGAAACGTTCTCTGATGATAATTTAATCTGATAATCATGGTAATCAAATATTGATTATATTTGTGTTTTGCATTGGTAAATTACGATAAGTGTATTTCACCTAGAGCCAATTGCCGCTGGTTATCTCGTAACCGAAGAGAGATAGAGAAACTTTCATAGGAATCTTTTTTGTAGACCGAAGTGTGAGCTAAAAAAAATATTCCCATAAAAAATCCGTTATCTCTGCTTATTCTCCAGATATTCATCGATAATTGGAATGAAAATAAAATGCACTCATTGTAATTCCCTCGAGATTGGATTAAGAACCTGAAGAGGTTCCGTATTGAGTCCAGAGGAGTGCAGTGACTCCTAGAAACAGTGAAAAGAGTTCAGAAGACGTCGTCAGTGAACTGGAGCTGACTCCAAACCTGAAGACCTTGATACGATTCTCGCTCTTGGCCCAGGGATTGCTTCCATCATCGAAGTACATGGGGCACTGGTCCCTCTCTCTTTCGTACTCTGTCATATCAATAGCAACAGCTGCCCCCTCAGTCCAGTTACTGCTCGTAACATCCTGATTGATACTGCAGTAAGGCCCAATGGCTTGGGACATGAGGACTCTGTTTAAGTCAGCCCTCTGGTAAACCCAGCACCTGTACTTGCTGTAGGGATCAAGCTCGTCGTAAGTAATGAGATAAGACTTGAGGTTCTCCTTCCAGAAACCGATGCACTTCATCTTGTAATCAGGCTCGCTGTAGATGTCGACAGGTCTCCCCAGGTGATCCACTGACAGACAGTAGTTCTCGTCGATGGCAATTTCCTTCTGATCACCTCCACACACTGAGAAATCCGAGATATTCTTCTGGCAGACGAACGTCGGCCTCGGCGACAGTGTAACACCACCCAGGATTCTCGTCTCGAATGGAATCTCTCCTTTCTGATTGAACATGTATTTTCCAGCGACTGGACACCTTACGGGCACCGGGCGTTTCGCCAGGTACAGATCGTATTTCCATCCAGGATTTTTGTTGAATCGCACCCATGAACACACCGTGTGGAAGTCGTCCTGAATTACTGCTACGCCTCGCCTGAATCTGGAGATGATGGCAGAATGAGGAATAACAAAATGAAATAATTAAATTAACATTGATTAATTTATTGGGTAAAATAGAAAATGAGAGAAACCTGATAACGTTGTGATGCTGTGGGACAAAGTCGAAGCAGATGTAGTCCTTCTGGCAACCATCGACGGTCAACCTAGCCATCATAAATCTGGTGTCCCTCTGCTCCCTGCAGATATATATTGTCTTCCTGTTTCTACCCTCATCAGGATGCCACTCCTCCGTTATGTGAGTCTCATTTATCGATATATCAGCGTCAATGTTTGCGGTGTTAATCCACTCCCCAGACATATTCTGAGGGAGTCTGCAGCCAGGTACCACTACCTCGGTCTTCACAGGAGTAATTCTCAACCTCTCGGGGCTCTTCTCCGGAGTCTTCAGGGTATTGCACTCCGCAGTGATTGAAACACCGATGTAGAGGTCGTCGTCTCGATTCTTCAGGAAGCACCTGTACTTCTCGTCTTTCCTGGACTCCTTGGTATTGGCTACAGCGAAAAAGTGATTTTTACCGACGAACCAGTCCCCTAGACAGCTGTACTCCACCACTCCATCAAAAGTTCCCTTCATGTTAGCACATTTTTTGTAGGTGATGTTGAATTTCTGATTTGTTATGAGGAACTGCGTTCCAGCGGTTTGACATGATTTTATCTGAGCATCTGGATTGTTGCATTCACCGGTGAATCTGAATCTGTTCTGGTAGGCGAATTGCCAGACACCCTCCAGGGAGGATCGACAGTTGATGGGTTTGGGATTCTCGGAGAAGAGGGTGATGTACTGCTGATCAGGGTGGATTCCACTGCAGATATCGTCGATTGTTGCCTCGACATTTGAGGGAAGATTCACGCAGGAGGGCAACTCTAGTTTCTCCAGGACATTCACTGTCTGGACTGTCAGCTTGACGCAGTGGTAGCACGTCTCCTTCTTGAAGAGGAAGGTGTAGTGCAGACGTTTGTCCTCTCTCATCGCGATGCAGGTCCCTCGGTTCGACATGGTTTTTGCATCTATGTCATTCAGGGTGTTCCTGCCGTTCTCCCAGGAGAACCACGTTCCACGTACCCCCTCGGGAATTGTACAATTGCTTGGTGGATTATCCTGGAGGCTCCATGGCACTGCAATACCATTTTTTTAAATCAACAATTCATCAACAATCAGTTAATTAATGTCAGAGACTGACATCGAGGTTTCACCACTTGAATTACAAATTATTGAACGCAATCATCTGATCATCTAGTGTCCAATAATAAAATGTAGAAATAATTACCGATGATTAGAGCAACAAGTGAGTGAGAAAGTGAACTTCGTTTTCGAGGACTTACCACTGATTAATATTAAACTAAGGCACAGGACTAGTGACTTCACCACTTGCTTCATTATTCCGTCATTGACTTCTCCCCAGAGCAATGAGATTTTATTTTATTATTTTGTTATTGCCACAAGTTGCTCCAGAAAATCATGAATTTGTCAATGACTCAAACAACGCGCAACGCCCCAACCCAACCCATTTTTCTTACGCTGAATTTCCATGGGTGTCGCTGATTCTAGATCATGAGAGATCGCCTCAAGATCATTCCCTTGAATTTGGCTGCATGACAGCTCCTTCTTTACCGAAACGCAAGAATGGTGGACGCGTGAGTAAAACCGATTATCACCCAAAGAATCTCAAAACATCGGTCTAAAATAAAAATAATTCGTTCCAGTGCCAATGTCAAAATGTTCTCGATAAATTCAGGACAAGATTTACATGTATATTTTTTTAATTGCCCAGAGATGTCCAGGGTATTTGTGCAGACAAGAGGGACGTTCCCTTCGGCTGCTCCAAAGATTGTTGATAAAAAGCTCCACAATAATGATTTAATAATTAAGGATTTTTATGCTGAATAGAAGATTTGGATTGTTGGGATTAATTTAATCTATTTGTTTATGTTTTTTTTTTAGGGTTAAGGGAGTGTTTTGAGATTCTAACCTAAGAAGCGATGCTTTCGTATGGCTGGATGTAATTAAGGGGTTAATGATGGATTTTTCTGTGGTTTCAGGAAGAAAAAGGCTGACAAGAAGGCCGAGCCTTCGAAGAAGCTCCCCGCAGTCCCTGAGTCCGTCCTCAAGAGGAGGAAACGTCGTCAGGCAGCCCAAACTGCTCGTCTTCAGGTTTCCATAAAGGTATAACCATTTTATTTCAATGACAAGTGGTAAAGTTGACGTTTTTATTCCTCTCTGCTTGTAATCAATGGTTTCACCAGAAGTAATAAATTTTCTCGGGATTTTAAATCTATGAAATGCGTATGAAATGTTTTTTTTTTCTGTTTAGGCACGTGCTGCACACTACAAGAAGAGGAAAGAAATCTTCAAGCGTGCCGAGTCGTACGTCAAGGAATACAGACAGAAGGAGAGGGATGAGATCAGGTTGAAGAGACAGGCAAAAAACCGTGGGAACTACTACATTCCTGGTGAAGCTCGTCTTGCCTTTGTCATCCGTATTCGGGGGTAAGGGCTGTCAAAATAATAAACATCTGTCTAGTCTTTATTTGGGAATCTTTTTAGCTATGAATTAAAATAAAAACAATGTACACGTCAATTTTTTTTCAACGCATTTTCACGGTTGCAGTGTTAATCAAGTCGCCCCAAAGGTTCGCAAGGTTCTCCAGCTCTTCAGGCTGAAGCAGATCAACAATGGTGTCTTCGTCAGGTTAAACAAGGCCACTATCAACATGCTTCGTATTGTTGAGCCTTACATTACCTGGGGATATCCCAACCTCAAGTCAGTCCGGGAACTTGTCTACAAACGTGGATTCGCCAAGATCAATCGTCAGCGCATCCCAATCACTAGCAATTCCATCATTGAACAGAAACTCGGTAATTTATCATAATTTTCCCTTTTCTTTTATTCGTAACCCCAGATATTCAGTGCTTTCTTACAATTATTTAAATAATATATTGAAGACATTGAGTGTTGAAATCGATTTTTCAAGTTAATGCCTAGGAAATTAATTCTGACGTGTTGGATAATGATTTTAATTGTCGACAAGTCCATAAGGGTTGATTAACATTTCTAAATCCTCTCTCTTCCATCTTGTCGAAGATTAATTGACTTCTTCAATAGTTCTCTTCGAATTGATTCGAAGAAAATTGTCGATTCAAACAATACAAAATTTTGGAAAGAGTAAAATGATGTTAGGACTTTTTTTTAAATAAAAATAATTAGTTCTGCCGTCCCATTTCCACATTTATGTCAATAATTACGTTCAGTTCATGATATTGATTTAATTTTCTCTTCAGGTGGCTCTGGCCTCATCTGTACCGAGGATTTGATCCACGAAATCTTCACAGTTGGATCCAAGTTCAAGTACGCCAGCAATTTCCTCTGGCCATTCAAGGTAATGACATTAATTATTTATTTATTTATTTACCAGTTGACATAGGCATGGAAATAGAATTTTACTCTTGTCTATTGCCTCCTACTGTGTCACAGAGCAATACAAGGTCTTTCTTCATTTATCTGGAGTATTTATTCCAGATTTCGAAAGATCTTAAACACTTCACTCTTTTCTTTTTATTTTTATTTGGTGATTGTGATGAGGTTTATTATTGGCAATGGTAATGGAAATGTTTTCCATTTTTCAGCTGAACACCCCAACTGGTGGATGGCGCAAGAAGACCAATCACTACGTCGAGGGTGGAGATTTCGGTAACCGTGAGGACAAAATCAACGAACTCCTCAGGCGAATGGTTTAGACTCTAATAACTGTACTCTTCTGACAAAAAAATGAATAAAAAAGTACGTTTTCATACGGATATTGCTGTTTTGTCACTTTTCTCTGAAATTTCATTTTTCCATTAAATAATTATTTATTTCGCGTGTGTTGTCGCCAATAGATTTTCTTCAGAAAAAATTCTGGGAAATTTGCAAAAAAAAATCACTGGAAATAATTTAAAAACCCACGTGTTCCATTTTGCTGGGCTATCCACTGGATATTAATTTCAATAAAATGACTATTCGAATGCATATCTCTAATTTATTATTAAATAAACTATACTCGAGTCATAAAATAGCGTTTTATGAATCATCGATTGAAATCTCGTAGACATCCATCAAAGCCTTATTCTCCCCTACCTTAGCCTCTTTTTAATATTAATAAATATTAATATAAACTAATAAATTTTAAATTTTAATCTATACAGATTTTTTTACTATTCCGACAAAATTTGAGATGATTGTACTCTCCATTCCCTTCAAATTGAGGATCAAAAATTTTCAATGACTTCCCTGTAACACTTTTGAAAAAATGAAAACTGTTTTTTATTAAAACCATGCATATGTATAATTACTAGTTAATTAACCCTTAGGATTTGTTGTTAAAAATATCTCCCCGATATTTTCAACACCAAACATTATTTACATAAATATTTAATGTTCAGGAGATGAAAGTTGAATTGAAATATTCGTAAAACTATATTTGGCGCCAGAGAGAAAAATACGGATCATGCGCAGAATGAAGACGTCGGTTTTTCCCCCACGAGACTAGTCTCCAAGGCATGATCGGGACATCAGTGGTTCGAGACTCCTCGTTATGATTTTTTTTAATCACTTTATCACCGTTGTCATCCACTAATCTTCTTATTTTACGAATTAAATGTACTAAACCGTAATCGTAACGAGAGCAATCTGTACTGCATTATCGTGCCTCGCATAATTATCACATTTTACAGCAACATAACCTCGAGATTTCGTCAGACAGGTAAAACCGTGAATCTATCATACACGATAATTCCGGAGTTCTTGAGTCATCTTCTTCGGTAACTGAAATAAAATCGTAATGAGTAGAGATTGTAATTGTGGGAATAATCAGATTGTACTTGAAATTCTTCAGAAAAATTTAATATCACGATATTTTATTTTGGGGTCGTGGGTAGCGATCCGATGAGATAATCTCGAGTTTCTCCGATCGAATCCCTGATGCGACACTCATGAACATTATTTTAGTTGACAAATTTATGTTTTTGGAATAACTCCATTCGCTAACTAAATAAAAAATATTAATTATTGTTTTTTGATGGTTAAAATCAGCCCTTCAACCTCAAGTGTAAAAACTGAATATATTTTCCAGTTTGTAATTATTTACTCAATTATTTTATTTTTGTTATAATTTATTTCGATTACAACAAAAGTTTTCCGTTGTAGTTCTTAATTGTTGGTTAATTGTTTAAACAATTTGAATAATTACTGGATTTGATGTTTTGATTTCCTCTTCGTTTTGTCCACAGAGAATTAATCAGGTGTAGCAACATCGACATGTCGACATCTGGAGGTTCCAGCAACTCCAAAACTTCTGAAGCGTCTCGAGTGTTCGTCCTGACCCCCGACATGCTGAAGAAATTGGGGCTCTCAGATGAGATAAAACTACTCCAGAGTGAACCGAAACCCAAGAAAAAGCCACAAGTCAGCGCAACCCCCAAGAAATCTCGGACCCTGAAACCGAGACGAGTCATTCCCTCGAGCAAAGTCCGGATTATTTCCAAGAGAAAAACCGACACCGAGGCAAAACGACAACTGAAGCCCTCGAGACACCCCCCAAAGACCAAGGAACTAGACAAAACCGACGAGAACAAGGGAAAAGTCATTCGAAAGCCCTTCGTCATCCCCAAGATACTGAAAGTAATTCCTGGGGGACTGAGAGATCAAAAGACTGCACCACGGGACGAACAAACGACAGGAACTCCTGGAAATTCCTCTAGAAAGGGAGGAATAATTCGAAAAAAGAAAGATCCTGAGGTCAATCGGAAGAAATTCATGTCAGATGCGGTGGAAAATGTGGAGCTGGTGATCCATGAGGAGAATAATAATCCAGGGACTGAGTCTCTTCAACAAGATCGGACTATTTCACAGAGAAAAGAGAGCCCCGAGACAATTACATCACTAGATTCTATGCATAATCCTTGGAAAGAAAAAAAATCCTTGCCAGAAAATCCAAGAGAAGGAAGTGGAGATAAACCACAAGAGGTGGAACCTGCTGAGGATCATATCGAGATTGAATTGAGTAGAATGAATCTCTGGCAATCACCTCCTAGGAATAGAATAGAAAGAGTTAATTCTGAAAACATAGAAGATGATTTGATGGATATACTGGGAAATGAAGACGATTTTTCTCTGATTGAAGGTGATTTGATTACAGGAGCTGGAGTTGATGAATCGTTGGATGATAAATCGAGAGGAAATTCTACTGCAAGAGAGGTTTCAAGGACAGAAAGAGAAGACTCATCCGATTCGATGAGGAAAAACGGAAAGAGTCCGGAGAAAAAATTGAATTCGTTGGGAATTAGCAGTGGAGATGCACCCGATAATTCAGGAAAGGTGATTCAGGATATTAAATTACCAGAATTCGCAGGATTGGCTGAATCTGCTGGAGGAATGAAAGGTCCTGAGTTAATTCAGGCGAGTGCTGGAGTGAATTATCAATTGGAGAGTCCAGGGGAGAGGATCCAGACTTCAAGTGATAAATCAACAGTACAGGATCCAAAATCCACGAATTTATCGTCTGACAATCAGCGAACTGCTCCAAAAGCTCTACCAAGAATCAGAAACACCAGGATATTGAGACCAAAACCCAATATTTGTCGTCAATCACCTCGAGGCCGTCAAAAGACCAATGAAACTTCAACTCCGTTGCCATCATTGAACCTGCAGTCTCCCCCAAAATCGGAAGCATCATGTGAACAACTAGTTATCAACGAATCCCCTGGGGAATCTAAAAATCCTGCTGCACCCCACAGCGATCCTGGTCCTCAGAAATCTTCGGATGAAATCCCTCCACTGGTTGTTGACAGAAAACCTGAGGATCAGATAGTAAATAATGAATCATTCACAAAACCTTTGGATAACCTTGATTTATTGATGGCAGCAGTGGATATAAACCTGAAACAAAAACATTCAGGAGGGATTAATTCAATTGCTCGATGTGGAAATGTGAAGGCTCTGGATGACGTCTCGTCGTCAGTAAGTCAACCGATGGAACTTGAGGAGGAAAATTTGACAGAGACTCTGGGGCTGAAAATGGCAGATGATGGGGAGAAGAGAGATGTTATTGATAGTAATGATTCCAATGGAATGATTGTATCTGATGGCGTGGATTTGGCAAGACCAGTGCCTCCAGAAGAACCAAAGACTGAGGCATCTGATATTCCAGTAAAACTTGAAGAAAAATCACTAGCAAATGATCGTGATGTAATCGTGCCTTGTCCCGTCTCCAAATCATTGGGGAATCCCCCGAGAGCTGTTAGAAAGAAATCGAGAGTTCCACCTCCTGCAGTATCAAATCGAAGGACTTCACTGAGAGCAAAAGGGAGAGAATCTGAAAATAAAGATAAACAGAATCTAGAGATTGTAACTTCATTGACATCAAACTCATCATCTGGAGGTAGCACTGGAGGAAAAACAGAAGCAGAAGTGAAACCCAGAAGAAAGAGAACATCAAAAAAGGATCTGGAGGATTCAAAACCTCCAAAAATCGCTAGAAAAATTCAGGAGAACGTGCCACATGTTGAGACTGAAGAGACTGCAGCTCGAAGTCCAATCAGGACATCTCGAAGACAATCAAAACCGAAAATCTACGAGGACTGCATCATGTGGACGTCGATGTCTCACAGAGTCCTGGAGAATCACACGGATGTCGTCAGTGATTTATCAATTCGCAAATCAGGTCAACGGAGATCTAAAAAAATATCAGAAAGAAATTCCCCAACTAAATTGGATAATGGAGGAAATATTAATGATTCTGTAACAGATATTGAAATTAAAGAGGAGTACGATGAGAGGATTATCAATTCATGTGTTGAAAATGAAGAGGAAGGGGAATTAAACCCAGAAGAGAAGATCGTCGAAGGCTCTGAACAACTGACGACTCCAGGGGAATCAGGGGTTCATCATTCAGAGGCTGATAATCATGATTCTCGTAATTATCCAGATGTATCGTCTTCGCTGAAACGAAAATCCAGGGCATCCGAAGGTCACAGCAAAAAGAAGACGAATTCTAGGGCAGCGCAAAAGGTGAAGCCAGAGAATTTTTCGGGAGAAAACTCGTCGACATCTGATTTAAAAATGAAAATTATCGGGGAAAAGTCTGTGCAGTCCAGTGAATCCATTGCTATTGATAATAATGATGTCATCGTGCCGTTAAAATCATTGGAGAATCCGCAGAGACCTGTCAGAAAAAGGAGGAGAATGGCATCGGTTAAAATGTCAAATAAAAAAGGTCCACTGAGAGGAGCGAGAGATTCTGTGGATGGAAATGAAGACGTGGACCTTGGGATTTCAGGTCCTCTGAAACGTTCTGGAATGATTGATAAAAGAATAATAGCTGCAGGAAAAATAGGCAGTGGATCTGCATCGAGAGAATCATCCCAAGAATCTGAAACACCAGAAGATGTGAGGAAAGAGGGTAGAGTGAAGCCACAGGGTAAGACTCCGTCTAGAAAAAAAAGCCGGAGATCTAAATTAATTGTTGAAGAGCAGATTGAACTTCATGGGTGTGAAGCTGAAGAAAACCCGGTAGAAACGCCTCCAGTGCTTTCCAAAGAAGAAATTCCACTCGAAAAAACGTCGGAAGTTCCTGTTGCCCTCAAAATTCCCCCAAGACTCGATAAAAATCCAAAAAAATCCCAGAAAACTCTGAAAGAAATGCCAGCATTACCTCCCCTAGTCCTGGAAAGCATTCGCGAGATCTCCGCAGGTCCAGATGAAGAATTTCCCGGTCATCCAACTCCAATGATTCTAGAGGAAGTTTCGAGCCTTAAGGATGACCCAGAGCGCTCAGTATCTCTAAAAAATCGAGACCTCCCAGAAGATGCTCCTGAGGATATCAACACCTCTGCTGTCCGTCGGAGGAAGCTCTTGGCGAATCCAGAGGAGACAGACGGTGAAGGTCTCTCGGGATCCTCCGAGGAAGTTGATCCCCTTCCAGCGCCACCTCATCGACGTCGAGGACGTCGAGGTCGTCGAGGTAGAGGCAGAGGTCGAGGCCCTTCCACTCTTCCAGTGGATCGGGATTACACTCCACGAGTGTGTAATCCACCCTCAAGTACTCCAGCCCCTGTCCCCAAAAAAATCGCCGAGAAGACACAAAAATGTGGGAAATGCCAGGAGGAAATGTCCACGTCCCAGTGGTCACACCACAACTTCTCCAAACACAACAATATGGGCTGGAAATTCGACCAACCGGAGCCAGATTTCTCCGACGTAAAGGCTCTCACCAGTCTTCTCGCTAAAGTGAAGAAGAAGAAGTCATTTCTCACCTGCGAGAGCTGCTCCACGAAGAAGAGATCGGTTGCTGGATTTATGTCGCACATAACATTCTGTGGAAAGACTGAAATTGAGAAGCAATCGTTAATGTGGACGTGTCCCATCTGCAGGGTAATCCTGATGCCTTCTTCCCAGGAGTACCACGAGAAGGTGCACAGGGATCTGGGGAGCATTCCTAAGAAAAAGAAGGAGATGCAGATGGAGATACCAAAGGAACCAGTCGACCTGGACTCATCAAGAATCAAGAGAAAAGCTGCAGAGAGGGCTGCCACCAAGATATCAGAGTTCACAGACTTGGTGAAGGGTTCCGACGAGGTTCTACCCAAGAAGAAGAAACTCACAGCAAAAATCAGAGAATTGATAGAGCGTCCTGTCATCACCAAGAAGATATCTGGGGTGTGGAAGGCCATGTGGTCTAGGGCAATTACTCACAATGAGAAGGCGTATTGCAGAGAGCCTGGATGTGATTTCTCTGCACCGACTCTCGTGGAAATATGCAAGCACTACGTCACCTGCAATTTCACCGCGAGAACGACTTTTATTTGTAAAGTCTGCAGGTTTTCTTGTGAACCCAAGGCCGAGATTGTTCAGCACGTGAAGGATGAGCACTCGAGTGAAATCCAGGGGAATGATTCGGATTACAATGCCAGTGACTCAGAGGATGACGAGGAGGAGGATAACGAGGAGATTGCGGAAGATAAGGAGCCTATGAGGAAGAGAAAGCTGGGACCCAGGCAACCGCTTCGACCCAAGGCCAAGTTCCTGGGGAATCCCATACAGTATAAAAATCTCCCGAGCAATATGACCTATCCCCCTGCTATCGAGTGGACTATGGAATTCCAGGAGAAGTGCTACGATCTGGAGCTCTTCTCGGAGCTCCAGGTGAATGAGATGAAGAGGGTGGAGGAGCCTGAGGATTTTCTACCAGAGGAAAAACTCTCCATGTCGACGAGGGTGAAGGTGAAGGAGAAGGGATCTGGAAATAATTCTTGGAGGAGGTGGAAGAGATTTGAAGGGGATGTCGTGGGCGATGTTCCCACGTTTTTCACTGGGGGACCTGTGTGGGCTCTTGCCTGGCTACCTATTCCTCCGACGATGTATAATGAGGAGAATGAGCAATTCGTGGCGGTTAGCACTCACAAGGGGATGGAGGACACCTTCGAGGTGGGAAGGAGCTACTCTGGTAGGAATTCAATTCAGATCTGGAGTCTGGGAAGTCTCAGGCATGACAACGATGTGCCAAGTGCTCCGAAATTTTGTTATGCTGTGGGACACGAGGGAGGAACTGTGTGGTGTATGGAGTGGTGTCCTTCAGGGGCTTATCAACGAGGAAGGATGGGGCTGCTGGCTGCTGCCATGTCTTCAGGGGATGTTTTGATTTTTTCGCTGCCTCTACCCCAGGAATTTAATCAAGGGAAAGGCAAGAAGAGAGACAAGAGAAAGGACGAGGAGAAGGTCTTCAAGACTGAGCCTGTGATGATCTTGAAGGTTAATACACCTGGTGAAATGTCCTCTCAATGTATGACTCTCAACTGGATGAAGACTAAGGGTCATGATACCTTGGCTGCAGGATTTGCCAATGGGTACGTCGCTCTTTGGCACTTGACCACAGAATCTCCACTTCTCAAGTACCAGGTGAAATCCACTATTCATCTGGATGCATTTATGCATTTTTATGCACATCGACACGCTGTCATGTTCGTTACTCTTATCCCAGGGGAAGAGAAGAGGTACCTGGTGACAGCTGGGATGGACAGGTGTTCCAAGGTATGGGATTTAGAGGACACGAGTCTTCCCTTTGAATTCCTGAAGAAGGGAGTTGCTGTCAACGGAACTTGGCTGACCCATTGGCCTGCGATTCTAGCGTCCTACGACGATGTCCTGGGGTTCGGACACACCCAGACTTATTTGGCACCTGTCAGAGAACCTGTCAGCAAGGTTATTGCTATTTTACCAACAAATTCACCGGTTTATGCTCTGGCAAGCTCTGACTGGGCAAATGGCATATGTCAGGGTACAGCAGCTGGAGAAGTCGTCGCTATTTTCCCACCGCAGATGCTCTATCTCAGGGAAATTGATAAACTCTCGAAGGCCAGGTGGCTACTGTCTGATGTGGAAATCATAGATTTCAAGGGGATGGACCAGGGGAACGAGTATAATTACAAACCTGAGAGGTACAAAGAATGCCAGGAGAGGTTTGGAGTGGAATTCAGGGAGGATTTTTACAATTCCAGTGGTCATTCTCGTCCGCCACAGGACAGAAAGTCTGCCCTTAATACTGACGCCATGCGTAAAATGCCTGTTGAACAATATCCTTTTGCTGCTATCAATAGGATTTCCTGGAGTCCCAATGGCTCCTGCTATCTGTGGATTGCTGTGGGCTATCGAAATGGACTGGTCAGGGTTTTGAATTTCAAAAAAATGAACAAAAGCAGTATTACCAATGATTTGCTCTCCCAACATGCAGCAGCCATGAGG
>NW_011887772.1:1032854-1066859 GCF_000806365.1 Fopius arisanus | reverse complement strand
AAGGGTGAGACATCCAAAAACCAGTAGTTTGACGAATACTCGTTTCAACAATTCAGAGTATAAATATTTTTCACATTCTTAATAAAAAATTCAACGTCTTGTGATATTCACCATTACGTTCTATTAATACATTGTACAAAATTATTGTAAGACCTCTATTTAATATTCTGTTAATTAACGTTGAATAAACATTTTGAATTTTGTAAAAAAAAATGTTGAATAAATATTTTCTTTTAGTAGTTTGGCATTCGTAGATTATTTATTTAACAATAAAAATTTATTTATTTTGGGAGATTTGAAGAATTTTTTACCAATAAATAATTATCTTTGTTTTATTTTTGCTTTGAAGGAATTTTTCGGTCCTTGGGGAAATGTTTTTGGAAAATGCGCAGAATTTAAATTGAAAAAATTTGTGGAGTCAGGGCATGCGCAGAGAACTGTTTACAAGAGGGAAATAATTTGAAACACGTGTTCCGTGTCCAGTGGATTTTGTATTCATTATCGCAACGAGAAACGACTAAACAGCCACCGAATGGACCAGGGGAGGCGGAAGTCGTCCGGAGATTGCCGAAGGTCTTCGGAGATTCCTCTCATTTTTCGATTCTATCAGTTCCAACGAACGTTTGACGACTCCGAGACAAACCAATCCCAAAGTTTTCATAATTTAAATTTTATTTTCGTTATTTCTTACCTCTTTGAACATTACGTGTACCATTTCCGGTGATTTCCATTTGAATTCTATTTTTGTAATCCATTTTTATAGTTTTGTTTACCATTTTGGTGGTCGTGATGGGTAAAAATCCACTGAAATGGAAATTAAGAAATCTAGGGTATCTTTTCATCGGAATTTTTGGCTTCTACATGATATTTTTATTCAAGAAAAATCATCATTTCGTTTCTGATTTCACCATAAAAAACACAAGAGCCGAGAGCGTTTGGGAATTCGTCGCTGATTTTAGTAATATGATTAAATTAAATCCAACAATGTGAGTGCCATTTTAAATCTATCGATAATCTATAACATTTGAAATTAGAAAATTCATTGACTTTTTTTGTTTTTCAGTGAGGAATTCGATATTATACAAGAGAGTGGTAATTACGATCACTGGAAATACTCAGTTAAGTACAAAGAGCATTTGCATCACATGCCAGTGATAAAAAATATTGCACAGGGGCACTTCTCCATCAGGCAGGACGGGAATTCATACAAAATCACGTCGAATCACCAGACGTGTTTCTTCGATGGCTTCAATTGTGGTGCGTTACATCTCGTATCATATTTTATAAATTAAGCAACAATTAATTGACATTCCAGCATTATGTGTCTGATTGTTTTTGATGAGCATTTTTTTTCAGTTAATTCACTATCGGAATTCACATTTTCGGAAGTCGGAGACGATACTAAATGCGTGGAAACCATAAAATACGAATGTCCACTGGCATTTTCACAATTTTGCTACAGAGAAGTTGCGTATCAGAGGAATGAAATTATGAAGAGATTAACGCGACACTTTTCATTGGCCAATATTCACACAGAGGAAGATAAATAAGCCATGACTGTAATTATGATTTACTAATTATTTGTCTTTTTATACACAAATTTTTTTTATACAAAATTGTAGAAATTAAAGAAGAGGTTTTTTTAATGATAAAAAATCAATTTGCAATAACTTTTGGGTTTAGTGTAGAAGGATATCGGCTAAAAAATTATTTGGAATTTTTTTAATGTGAACTGATGGCTAAGAAATATTGAATAATTGAAGTCACTAGCTATTTATGGTTTCTATTAGCATCATTTGTAACAAAATGGCGTGATGACAAAAATATGAATGGATATATAAATAAACTCTTTTTTATGTATAGAATAAATAAAGAATAATTTCGAAACTAGCTCAATTCCTCGCATTTCTTCAGCTTTGCAACTTTCAACTGCAGGACTGTTTTATTTTTTTATTATTCCTCTGAATGTTTAATTGTTTTTATCAGGAATAAGTTATGGAAGACTGTCTTTATAACAGTGGAAAGCTTCCAGAATGAATGATTTTTTATATTTTCCCGTAGAGCTGCTTATTATGGAGATAATTCGATGTTCAACCTGCAATCGTGAATATCACATTAAAAAAATGGTTAATTTATTTAAAAAAATATGACTAGGGGATGATGGACCGGAAATTTTCAGAATTTTCCGAAAAAAATCTGATGTCCAAAAAAAGATGGAGAACATGGTCAAGTTCAAGTTTTAAGTTTTATTTTCCATTTTTTTTTATGAGAACGACATGTGGCATAAAATGACTATCATTTTCGAAATTTGGAAAATCGAAAAACGAAAAATTATGTTTTATTTTTTTTTTTCAAACATTTTTGAATACTTTAGGTTTGGGCGAACGATTTCAAAATAAAAATGGCGAATCATGTGAAACCCGATTAATTGAAGCGGTGGACCTTCCATAATTGGGAAATCTCGTTTTCTAGACACGAATGATCGGAAGAGCACAAATAAAAATCGATAATATTGAAGTCGGATTTGCGGACTGGAATTGGTAGAATGATCCATTTTTGGCATTACCCAAAATTAAAAACGATATCTGATGAGTAATCAGCCTAAAAAAATAGGAGAGATGATTTTTCTGGGGGTTTGACAGCAGGAAATTCACTGTCCTGTCCTGAAATTCATCAGTCACTGTAAATTTGGTAAAAATAATGAAAGACTAATGGATTTACGTATGAATAATAATAGAAATTGATATTCTAGTCGTTAAATTTTTTGTTTTTTCTGCTTGTCAAAGCCACTGGAGATTTCTTCGATGGAATTATCTGGAATATATGAGAACTATTTTATTATTTTTAGAAATCATATCTTCCTGAGGACATCACCTTGTCCAGCAAAGGGTATCAGTTAATTCCTGATGAAAAATGAAGAAAAAACTGACAATTAAGATTAATTATTGAGAATTTAACAATATCAATTCAACTTTTAAAATGTCTTTTAAAGAGAAAACAGATTGTCGTCTATTTGCAATCAATGAAACTGAAGAAACGAGAGAGAAAAGGTATGAAGTATGGAATATACTCTCTTCATGGATAACGACCGGAAGTATTAATTGGAAATGTCAATTTTACGTTACACTCTGAATTAATTAATGTCGATTTATTTAGATCCATCATTACAGATTCATTTATCTCAATTTTCTCTATTATGATTAGATTATGGCCAACAATCAGAAAGCAACATCGGCGATACTGTTCTCCATTCAGCCTTCCAATGAGTATTAACAATCAATAATTAATTTAACATACCGACAATTATTTACCAGTCTTACACACTTTCGCTACACATTACATCGGCAATCCTCTCAACAATTTCTCCTCTCTCACTCGTTCTCAAGATATTTTAATTACATAAAAGAAAATTTAAAAAAATCAGTAGTTGGGCTTTTTTCCCCAGGAATTCCTCGAGCCCCAGAACCCCAAGTAAAAAAAATTCGATAGTACAACTGAAAAAAAAAACATAAATCGTATGATTTGAACGTAAAAAAATAAAATAAAAAAATACACAACTCCTTTATCGAATAAATTTAGCGTTCTCTTGCTCGACTATTTTTTATTTAAATTCCATATTCATAATAATCTGATATACGTCAACATTGCTATAACACAAATTGAAATAATATAAGCCCGGCTCTCGTAGAAACCCTAAGCGTTCACATTCATCTCTCCACCGTAATAAATTCAATGAATCAAATAAATAACTGTATTCAACACATTTCCATTAATCATAAGATGTACAAACAATAATCTTAGTGTAATTTTACGTGCTATTTCGTTTGATATATGAATATATCATATCGTCGGAAAGGAATGAAGCTATACAAAAATTATGTAACAAAATTGATGCATTATCTTCTCCTAAACATTTGTTTCTCTTCAGTTTTCCTAGTCGTAGTTGTTTTAATTATCCTATCAGTCACTTGCGCGAACATAACGAGCTTTGGTGACGCTCAATATATAATCCATAGCGTTTTTTTTTCTCAATTTTTAAATCTTAATAAAGTATTTAATCCGGTACAGATGCAATTAATCGATATTAGACTACTGCAGACACGCTTGAACCTTTTCAATCCACTCCTGAGCTATCGCTGCATCACTTGCACAGAAATTGTACGTCCGTCTGTTTGTGCGGAGCTAAAAAATCCCGAATCAATTGAAATTTTATAAATCCAATGAGAGAATATAAAAATAATAAATTCTAAAGCAATGAAGACTCACATCAAAAAATGATTTGTCATCAGTTTTCTTTGGTGGTCCCGGTGTAGGCGATGCTGGTGTTACTGATACCACTTCAGCCAAATCTTTGAATAAACAAATAAAAAAAACTATTGAATAATGTTTCATGTGAATAGAAAATTGTTGTAGTTGATCACTCACCGATGTAGCCCTTGCAGTGGGAATCCTCCATGGCGTCATAATACCTAAGTTCATGTTTAATGGAGTCAAGAACGAACCACCTCTGCTTCCAGCCCTTCAAAAGGGCCCCTCGCTTGTAGAGATATCCCTCGTGGGTCCTATTCTCCGCAACATTACTGGAGAACTGCTCATAATACTGCTGAGAAGACGTTTGCATTGTGCTCCCAGAGTTGACACTTCCATTGTCCCCACCAGATCTTGTCAATGTGTGTGTCTGAACATTATTTGTCACTGCTTTGTATTTAGTACAATTCTTGGGTACAGCATCAGCGCACTTGTCATGACAGACATGTCCACAGTCAACACACCTGAGTCCAGCCTTGACTGGACCCCAGAGAACTCCAGAGCACGCGTCACAGTGAGTTGGTGTTGCAGTATCGAGTCTTTCAAACCTGTGAGGATGAGCGTAAACACTTGCTTCATTATTATTATTTCCACTTCCACCTCCAGCCATTTTTCCCCTGAGGATGAGCTCGAGGGTGGATCTCTTGTGGATGAGCCTGCCATGATACCTGACGAGGGCAGTACTGAAACTGCCATTTCTCGCTAGAGAATCCGTATTTGGCAGTTCGAGTTTCTCCCACAGGACTCTCCACTTCTGGGGTAAATGTCCAAGCTCGGTCTCCAGCTTGTGGATCTCCTCAAGAAGATGAGAGAACTGATCAGGGACCATTGCCTGGATAGAATCATGTCCCTGAGTAACAATTTTCCTATTGCTCTTCTCGATGATGCCATCAGCAGCCTCTGCCTCCTCCTCCTGCTGTGAATCCTGCTGGAGTACTTCAAGATCGTAGGGTGGCCCATGGGCGAGCTCCTCCTCGAGGTAATACTGCCAGATATCGAGACTAGGCAGATGGGACACAGGCCTGAGAACTGGATGTTCAGAATTCGGTGTGTACAGAAAATTGTAGAAGAGTGCAGATCTCGTGTGTTGCTTCTCGATGTAATCAAATATACTCTGGCCCAAATTAGAGCCACTATTATTGCTCGTAGCAAGACGACCACCTGGATAAACAATTTCATCATCACTACCAGTGTCAACGCCCTTGTGATAACTGGTGAGTGATCCCCTTTTGTCCTCAATAGCTGTGATACCACACTCTACCCTGTCGAATTCACAATCGAGAAGAAATGTCCTGAACCTGCAGGAGACTGAGTGATACGCCAAAAATCGTAAGTAGTAGTCGTTGAACTCAAAGGCCATCGGAAACTGCTGCTGAATTTGATGAATTATATCTAGAAACTGGAGAAAAGTTGGTGTGAAATTGGTGACTTGTGAGTTTGCTGATAGATTGCTCCTGTGGCTAAAGCGATAGCCAAAACCAAGCCACTCTTTTTCGATTAGTGTTCTGAATCCATCGATTGTCCTGTAGTGAGGATCCAGGCAGACCTGAGCAACTGAGCAGACAGTTGTCGTTGCATCCCAGCCATCCTCAAGGCAGACAGCAACTGACGATCCCTGGACATCCATCAGATCAATCACAGCACCTGATAGCTGCATGAGATTCTGCAGCTGTTGCAGCCACTCAGAGCTCTCAATGAGTTTATAAAAGCTCTGATCTGGCTCGGGATTCTGAGAACTCGGCATGCAAGCTCGCATGAGCTTCTTGAAAGAGGTTTTCGTGTGTCTTATATCAAAGTAATCAACAGGAATGAAATCTGTCTTTGGGGCTGACGACTCGGCCTTCATCACTCCCCTCATGTTGGCTTTCTCCCCCAGAATGTAGAGTGCAGCCCTCTGGAATGTGTGAACACACTCAGTACCACTGTCAGAATCAGCTGAGTGCCTGACAGTTCCTCTCTGATTAGCTGAGGTCAATGATGCCTGGGAGGAGTGACGTTTGTCCTTCAGCGAGCCCCATCTCCCAAAATTCTTTCCACCTTTTCCAGCAGAAGATCCCAGCGTTCCAGCAACTGGATTTTTGTTGAAGACACTTCTCCTGGTCTGTTCTGGAGTACCACTGCAATTCCTCTCATCAGCAGTTAACAACAGAGAGTCAATACTCAGGGAACTGTCTGACATTCCCCAAGCAGTAGAACCCTGTCTGAGAACTGATAAAGGAGTGGACGACACCAGTGACATCAGGTACTTTTCCTGCTCCAGTGTAGAAGTTGATTCAGAGGATGTCGTCTTGAGATTACTCCCAGAGGATGGATGAGCCTTCAGCATCCCCATGACACCTTTTCCGTGACAACCAGCTCCTCTGATCAGTAGAGCTTTCGTCCTGGGGTGCTTCCACGTGATCACCGGGAGTCTGGAATGCCTGTAGAGTCTGCAGAATCTCCTGATGCTCTCGTCACTGACACCTGTTGGCACAACAAGAAGAGCCGGATAACTCCTGCAGATCATGTAGGCACAGTTGACTGAGGTAAGCCTAAAGGGCTCGTTTCTTCGTTTATCGTACTCTATGCCATTGGGACAGAGGCCCAGTCTGTACCAATCCCTCACGTAACTTCTCTCTGATAAACGCTCGAGAGTTTTAGCGTCTGTGGGTGGCTGACAGGCAATATTTGATATCTCGAACTCGTCGATACTCAAATCATCGTCATGACTCAGATCGTTTGTGTCATTTGACACTGGAAGGCTCATTCTTCCTGGTGATGTCAGGTATTTGTTGTTGGTATTCGTCACATTGATCTTGAGGTTTACATTCATATTTGGGAGAACGTACTTCTGACGTTTTGATGATTGTTTTGGCTTGAACCCAGCTTTTCTCGCTGTTTTCAGAAGTGTCTTCTTGGCGAAGCCCTTGAGGGTCGCGTTCTTCTCTTTTCCCTTGTTATGGGCCGTCGGTGTAACGAACATCTGACCGTTGAAGGCGAAGTGATGGAATATGTGGGGAGGATAACGCGCCTTGTGGATCAATTTCCGAAGGGTGTCGATGTTCTCGGGTGTGACTTCCTCGTCGAATGCCAGTTTTATCAGCTGAAATGTACAGGAACGCAGTTGGAGACCCTCCTGCATGCACTGGTCCAGGTGTGCCAGGTTTTGCACTGATACACGTTTTTCTTTCGTCAGGGATGTCACTGGAAATGCACGAACCACCATCTGCTCGCAGGCGAAGGGGTCGCAGGGAATTCCTTTGAAAACTATACGGTAATTTGTCAGGAATATTGCACCCTCGGCTGGGAGCAGTGGGGGAGTCCTTGCAAGACCTCCGATCGTCTCTTCTCGACCATCGGGAAGGAGATACACTCGCAGTCCGTCCATTATCACCTCTTCTCCTGGGAGCATGTTCGGGGTCAGGATCTTGGGCTGGAAGCACAATTTTTTCATTAATTTTGGAACAGATTCGAATAGTTAAACAATTATTTTAGTAATTAAGGGGTAGAGTAAAATTTAGAAGCTGTATATGACAGCTGTCATGTGACTACTCCTCTCTACATATATTTTCTTCTATTTTAATGTAGACCAATCTCATTGAGCGTATCCTGCTAAATGGATCTGACGAAATTTCCAGTTAATACATCAATTTATCAAAACGTTACATACACCCGGTACATGTTGCAATTGATTGATTGAGATAGAGTACATCGAGACGAATATTTATGAGAGGAGAAAAAATGAAATCGGTCTGATAGTTTTCGAGATATTTCCAAAAAACGATTGATAAATAAATGATAAATAAATAAATTTATAAAAAACAGCTAGACCGATTGAGTGGAATTTTGGCGCAGACTTAGTCCTTGGTGAAACCTATCATTTGACCGAATTTCGCCTTCTCAGAATGTCAATATCCCTTTATTCCTGCAAGAATAACATTTTGTATTTTTACGTTCCAGACCATTCTCCAGAATTCCCAATAAAAATGATAAAATCCCAAAGCGAAACATTAAATTTGACTTCTCACACTTCACCGCTGAATTAGTTCCAAAGTTTTTGGTTCCTCCCGCGTTTCGTAATCACTTCAGGAAAAATATTTGTACAGAAGGACCTTTCGTCACAAACATTGAGTTTAATGACACCTGAAAGATAGCGAATGAATGAGATATCAGGTTCACTAAAAATCCAAGCACATGTCGCCAACTTTAAATATTTGTTCAATTGTATGAATAATAGTTTGATATGACCGTTCAGCTCTTGTACCATGGTATATAAACCTGAAATAATCAGAGCTCGATAGTGATTCAGAAGAAGCTGCAGAAATGGAGATCTCCAGGTTGATATTCATTCTGATTTCTCTATCGACGTATTCCCTGACGACGGCAAGTTTCCTGTCCTGTAATGAAACAAAACACTCGGACTACAAAATCTGCAAGGTAGAAAATTCGTCAGTAGTGGTGCAAATCCATCGAGAGATTGACAAATCGACAAGTGAGGTGGTAAGGACAGACTTGGAGTTCTACCCCGAAACTTCCTGGCGCTGTGGAACCCCTGAGATCATCACCGTCACCAACGATTCCTTCAGGGATCTCCAAAGGGTGAGATCCATCAGTATGGAGTGTGTGCAATTTCGTGGAGCACCAAATCCTTTCGTAATGCAAAGATCCCTCGAAAAGCTGGCTTTCCTCTTCAACCAGTTCACGGAATTTCCAAATGAATTCTGCGCCGGAATTCCGTATCTGGACACGATAGATGTAGATTCTCAAAATATCCAGAAAATATCGAAGGACTCATTATCTAACGTCACAGCTTATCTCAAGGATCTCAGACTACATCGAATTCAGCTGAGAAACATCGAACCAGGTACTTTCATAAGATTCCGCTACCTGAAAAGCCTCAGCTGCAGGGCCAATCGGTTAGAGATTTTACGACGCGACATGTTCCTCGGTCTCAACAGCCTGGAGACTCTGGATTTCACAGGAAATATTATAAGGACAATAGAACCTGGAGCTTTCGATAATCTAACTACTCTCCGTCGATTGGTCTTGAATTGGAATAGATTGATGATTCTGCCAGACACTATTTTCAACAATCTTCACAATTTGGAACACTTGTGGCTTGTGGGCAATCCAATAAAGACTGATATTTCAGTTCTTTTCAAAGGTCTCGATAAACTACAAGACTACTCCTGGGGGAGAGAGGACAGTATCAAAATTACAAATAAACAAAAAGATATGCCTTTATTGTGGAAGATCTGGACTCTTTTCACTCCCATAGGCTGGGCGGTAAATGCAATCCGCGAAAGGGTGATTGAAGAATAAACTCGTGATGCCTCATGATTGCTATATAAATTGTTTCCTCTCGAAATAAACTGTTTAAAAAATTAATCAACTGTCTACAACTCATTGAGAGATCTCCCCATGCAATTAATATTTCCATTATAATAATAGATTGAAGTAACAAAAAAATTGAATGGACTAATTTACTTTCTTTAGCTTTTCTGGATTTTTTGGGGTCTAGATGGATCATTGAATGGATCTTCTGTCGTTGAATTCAATTCAATTCAATTTAAAAAAAATAAAACGTGATAATTACTTTCTGTATGGGTGGCAATGTTTTGCTCTCTCTGTGCACAGCCTCGAGGGTCTCAATGTGCATGTGCACAACCCCAGGTACCATCTGATGTAGACATCTGACATGCTCAGTACTAACTCCACCCTCAGTGCATACCCTGTCCACAAATCTAGATACCATCCTGATAACAGCACTTCCAGTCTCTCCAGGATCAGTCTCCTCGAAACCTGATTCAGCATCTCCACTGTCGCTCGCCACGCTGTTCCGCGGAACAAAAACATCGCTGTGAGAGTGAGAACAACAAATAAATTCTCCAATATCAAAATATTCCACGAGAAGAAAATTAAATAGCAGAGAAAAAATGAATAATAACAAATTGACTCGTTCTATATCTCGTTTTCCATGAATATTTCTGAATCTAACAGAGATACGGAAATTTTCGTCAAGACTTTTTTTTAAGAGTGAAATAAAATCTATAAAAAAGGTCTTAACGAAAATATTTCTATCTCTCCCAGATTCCGAGATATCCATGAAAAATTGATTAGTTATTAAAAATCAATTTGTTAGTTGAGTTATCAGTTCTGAATAAAAGCAGTGAAATGATAAATAATGAGTCTCACCTATTAGTAATACTATTGCTCGCCCTCTCGTCATCGCAGACGTGATCCTGCCTGTGGGCTTTGGCCCCAATATCAAGAGGTACGAGAAGATAAACCATGCGATTGGCATAATGAATGGCTTGACTGTACAAAGTGCTCTCCTCACTCGTAACAAGTTCCTTCTGTTTCTCACCATCGATGCCAGCCCACAGCCTCATCTGCTCGGCAGCTATTTCCAAAGCAGATGGCTCCTGACTCCTGTATATAGATCTTCTGTCATTAAATGGAAACTCCTTATCCTTTCCATCCCTGGGGCTGATAGGGCTTACTATTCCATCAGTGATGAATTTGAGATTATCACCGGGTAAATAAAGCCTCTTGATGTCCTTCTGCACGTCCTGGTAGAATGCATCCTCCCAGAACTGCTGATTCTGCCATACTGCATGTTCCTGAATGCAGGTATAAGCGAACTGTATGACCCCAGTGCAGAGTTTTCTGCAGAAAGCTGTGGCAAGTGGTAAAAGAGCAGCAGCAACGCCGTGCTCATCCATCGATGAATCATCCTGAAGAGCACAATTCATCAGTCTAACAACGAGATCGAACTGCTGGTGCTCAAGCATCGCTTTATTTCCCACAACGTGCTGTGAAAATTCCATACAAAGTGCCAGTCTCGCAGCTTTGCTCTTTAGTGCCCTGAGTACAGCTGGAAATGTCTTTCTGGCATCTGATATCTTATTCTCGAATATACAATTCACACAGTTCCTCAGTACCTCTAATCTACGCGCTGAATTACTTACTAAATGCCTTGTGTCATGTACAATGGATATGTGAGGACCAGATGGCACTATTCTTGGTTGGCTAGGTCTCAGACCAGTCAGTCTGACTTTGAGATTATTCTTCGCCAATCCCTCGTCAATAATAGCCTGCACCTGTTCAGGATTTATAACAGGCAATTGGGGTTGATGAATCCTGGTGAATGCACCGTCAGGTGGTTTAAGAATTTTTTGAACGTATGGCTGTGGATTGGGATTCTCATTGGTGTACAAGTGCTGTGCTAATTCCTGGATGTGAGTGAGAATGAGTCGATGATCCTGGGACTCCTGTTTCAATTGATCACTTATGTTGGAGTAGAGTTCGTCCCAGACGTCACAAGGTCGCCATGGGGGGCCTCTCTCAGCGACAAATGACGTGAAGAACATGCAGTCGAGAACTCGTATTGTGAAGTCACAGTCTGTGAGTCCTCGCTCCCCAAGAAAGGCAGCCTTGTGAAATGTTATAACTGGTCGTGGATGAATTCGTATGAGTGTCAGGCAACTTCTGTATCCCTGTAGGAGTTGGGCAAAGGTCCTCATGAAAACAGCTCTGAGTTCTTTATCGAGCATCGGTGGATGGGGGGCCCTGGTTGCCAGTGGAGGAAAAGCATAATCAGCACAGATGAGCTCAGGCTGAAGTACCAGTGACAGATGGTCCTGAGTCTGTGAGAGAAGGGGTTCAGGTAGAAGAGCCAATGATACACCATCGGGAACCGTTATAGAGCCACCATCAAGATCTGCTACGATAACGTCCATCAGCTCTGAGACCTCTTGCTTGAGAGAACTGTGAACCCCCATGATAAATGGTGTGGGAGTGCTGAGGATCTCTACGAGGGCAGCAGGCAGCAGTGGAATGTAGACGTGAGTGTATCTGAAAGGATACATCAGGGCAGTAAGAGCTCGACAGCCCTCGGTGAGACGTGAATAACTCGCAGAGTGAAAGAGAATCTTGTGCTCTGTCATAACAGCGGAAAAAAGTACCAAGACATTGCGAATTCCCAGCTGTTGGAAGAGTAAATTAACACTTGTGTGAGTAATTGGAAGAGATGGACTGATCGGTGGTTGCAGGGCCTGTCTGTCACCTGCACCAATGCTGAAACGCACCTGGGGACCTCCAGCTGGTGGTACCTGAATGCAACCCAGGATATTACCCACGAGGGTCTCCAGGGGAATACCCAGATTCTCAACATAAACAGTGTAGATTATTCCCAGACAATTTCTAAATGTCTCGATGTAGTCGAGTCTTGATACAAGCACCAGACACTTTGGTGCATACATTATGCTGTGATGAGCTATTGTTGGAATACTCCTGACGAGAGCTCGACTGTTTCCATCCACTGGTTCCTCTTCCTCGTCAACTGGCTTGCTAGGGAGAATTGAAACTGTCTCATTGAAACACATACAGGCGCAGTAATGACGATTTGCATCGATGTCTGTTAAAATGGAGACAAAAAATCTTGGCTCCTGACGTTCTGTGGACAGTGCCCACCCCTGGGGCTGACAGAACCACTCGATTCCCTCGATGAAGGGTGTGTCAGACCAATCCTTCTGTGGAAATCTTTGGACAACTGTTCCATTGCTTATTCCACCACGTTCTTTATCGTGGTCGTAACCAACGACCACGAAATAATCTGCCAACCGAGACATCTCGGTTGACTCCTGGTGTGTGGGAGTGATGGCGTTCAACATCCCACTGGATTTTTAAGTCTCTGGTTATCATGAAACTTCGAATGAGGGATTAGTACCCTCCGATAAATTCGGAGGAAAAAAATTAAATAGTTGGGAGAAAAAAAAATAGAGTGAAGAAACAAGATCTTGGAGGGGAAAACCAGACAAAACTAAACACTATATGTCACTCGAATGTCCACCAAAGGCATCACTCTTTCATTATCTATTTTACATGTTTTTCTGGGTTTCATTCACTTATTTAATTTCAAAACTGATGATCATTGAGTTATGATTTTTTAGAGTAACTATTTCACGTTGTAATCACTTTTCTCAGCTGTTGCAGCTCATGGATGACTCGATATAACAATGAAACACAACTGGCGACTGAATCACTACTGAATAAATCAAACGTTCAATCATGAATTCTGGATGCATTGTAAACAATCGGTAGGTCAGTCGGTGATTTTGTTTTGATGAAATTACAATGCCACACCCCAAAACGTTAATCTATAACCTTCCAAAGGCGCCACATTGAACATCCAGGGAAAAATGTAACATGGACCGCGAACACTGTGAAATAGAGTGATGACCACTTGAAGATGACACTCAATTTATCCTGGGTACTTTTATTTTTATTTAGTTTATTCGCTCGGGAAAAATAATGGGACTAGAGGTTGACAAGGGGTAGTATGTATTCACAGCCTGTTTTGTTATAGTTATAGAGAGACATAATGTCAGGGCATTGATAAAACTTTTCAGGGACGCAAGTGTTGTGTGATATATGGGGTGAGACTGATTTTATTTATCGAGAGACGATAAAGTAGAGTTGATTACTTCAAATTTTTTTATTTGAATAATTAAATTATTTAATATTCGTTTGGAAATTGCTCCATTCATGCGTCACTCTAATATAATACCCCATATAGATGTAAGAACTGTTACGCAAAAAATCCTGAATTTTTCAAAATTTTTTCCAAAATTTTTTTCAAAATTTTTTTTTTTTTATTTATTCAAAAAATCATATTATGAGATCCAATAGTGCGGTTGGCGCCAAAATGAGCGGAGAATATAGTATTTTGAACAGTTGTAATTTAATGGGAGTTAAAAATGGATTTTTTTTTATAATTACGTTTTTAGGACGAAAATGAACGGTTTTTGGATTTAAAAATGACTTAATGATGATTAATTTAAAAATTCAGGTACTTTTTTAATTCTCCACCTGAAAACCGATTTTTTCGGTCTTACGATTTTTTGTGTAAGTCATCACAGCCGTAAATGAATTAAAGATTAAAATTAAAGGATATGTCATATTTACGCGGTGGACGAATGTTTAAACAAATAAATAAACCATGAGGGTTGATACTTCACGAGTTGACGGAATGCTCTATATATTTTCCACTGTAACTATTCTTAATTATATAAATTTATGGAATTTATGTGATTATTCCCCGAAAACAAAACGCGCAATCGATTTAATTTTTTTTTTGCTGTATTCAATTATACGGTTTTACCCAAAACAATTTTTAATTGAAAAACTATTGAGCCGTTGATTAAAAAAAAATCTAATCATTGACGTTGCATTTAAATACACGAGAAAGATTATCCCAAACAGAAAGTGATCATTTATCATCGATTTTTTTAAACTATTCGCCATAAAAATTTAAACAAAAACACTCGAGTGATTATTTTTTCTCGACACCTCACGTTTTTTCATTTTTCATATCTCGATTTCTAGAGTTGTTTTTCCAATTTTCGAAAGAAGAAAAACAAATCGGTTGCCTAATTAAGAGAAGATAATAATCCATACTATTAATAATATTTAAAATAATTGGAACACCTGAAAAATTATGATAATGAATAAATTATCCTTCAACTATCTGAATCATTATATTTGATACTTTGGGATTAATATATTTCGTAATTTTCCCGGTTGATTAAACGTGTCCGTTCGGAATGATTTTTCATCATTATCTTAATTGATGAACAGAATGATTAAAGATTGTTATTGATCATTGGATCACGTGCTGAGAGCGAGGCCTCAGAAAAGATAAAAAATTTAAGTTATTTCGGAAGAGTGAGCGCCGTTCAATTATTTTCCAGAGAAACCAAATTTAATTAGTGTAATTAACATTATGCCCCTATTGGCATTTTATTTGCCCAGTTGTACACATATGCACATGAGTATAAAAAACTCAAGGCATTGGCGTCAGCCGTGATTCGAAAAAATCAGCCGATATGGACAAATTGTCGTTAGTACTAGTTTTCATTTTTTTATCGATGTCTTGGGCGGCTGCAAAAATTCTCGTGGGGTGTCACAACCGAAGTTCAACTTGCGAAATCTGCAGGTTAAAAAATACAGAAATTTTTGTAAAAGTTTATCGACGAGTGGAAAGAAGGGAGTACTTCAGGGGTGATGAAAGGATAGACGTGAACCTTACGGATTTGATACTTCAACCCCAAGATCCAATGGATGAATCCTTGATGGACATGTTTGAGACCATCAACGTCACCCAAGGATTCTTCAGTGAAATTCCATGGGTGAGATCTGTTGCTCTGAAGTACATGAATCTGCAAGGAGAATCTCCTTTCAGACGAAGTGTTTTCCTCGAGACTGTGCGATTGATCGGTAATCGTCTCGAAGAAATTCCCCAGGACTTATTGTGGGGAATAAATAATCTCCGGACTCTCAAGATACAATACCAAAATATTAAGAGCCTATCTCCTGCTTCGTTCACGAAAATCACTTCATATCTCGACAAAGAAATCAGTCTTGAGAGCGTTAATCTAACAACTATCGAGCCAGGAACATTCGCCAAGTTCGATTACTTGAAGACTCTCAGCTTGGCATTCAACAAATTACAGGTTCTCACAGCTGACATGTTCAAAGGTCTCGAGCGTTTGCAGATCCTACGATTGAATTCCAACCAGATAAATATGATACAGCCAGCGACTTTCGACGGTGTTATTAACATCCACGAATTATTACTAGAGTCCAACAAATTGACTAGTTTACCAGACGGATGTTTCGTCAAACTTGACAGTCTAGAAGTCTTGAACCTCGATGTAGACTGGACTCCTTTCGACATCATTGGTCGAGCTCGTAGTTTATTCACTGAGACATACTGGCTGAAACATATTAAACCTGTTCTAGATGAATTCCGTCAGCTTCAATAATTTTTCACCACTTGCACTCAACATTTCTGAATCAGCAATTAATTCTTATCATTCTAAAATATTGATACAATTGTAAAAAAAATTGTTTCACGTGTTTTGTATTTCTATTTTTACCCTATCTCACTTGTAAATACAGCTGTATAATAGTACTATATTATATCTTCTGCTGGAGTATATAAACCTCCAACGATTTGAATTCTCTAGTTTTAGTTTTTCTATCGTGATGGATAATGCACGAGAATGTTTTTGTGTTGAATTTTTTTATGAGAATCTAAACCAATGAATAAATTTTACCTTAAACAATCTAGCGTTTCGACATCCGTAATAAACTGGAGTTGATAACAGAATTGTTATCGCCTGGAAAACCAAAGGAGAACTTGGAAAAAAAAAAGCATGAAGAGCATGAATTAACATATTTCTATCATCAATTTTTATTCTCTCAATTCGTTTATCCAGCTGACGATACTTTTAATTGCATTCTAACATAACAAGTAAAAGTTATCATTTATCTCTATCATGTTGATTTATTATCATAATTCGCCCAAATCTACACTTGCACTTTGTGACGAGAGTCGAAATCCTAGGATCCATCTCCTCGAAGAAAAGGGGAATAAAAACGTGATTTACAATTGCCAGTTAGATTCATGAAAATAAACTAGAAAAATTATCTGACGAAACGAAAAACAAATGAATATTAACCAATAGTACGTTTCAGATTAGAACTCTCTGGTTGGTTTCAGTTAAATAAAATTCGATTAATCTCGGTTAGACCATTCTCATTAATTACAGTGATCAATTATCAATGATTCAATGGTTACCCAGAACAACCCCAACGTCGTTCACATCGTTATAAATAATTTTACCACGGTATCTTCAATTAAAGTTCCCAGGTGCTGGAACCCTCTCCATTTCCTCGAAATCATAACTTGGTTAATTAAAACAAATAAAAATATCTCAACCATACGAATATATACACTTCTCACACGAATTTATCATCATAGTTATCTTCAAATAATTATCAATTTCGTCTCTTTCCGAGTAGTCGAAAAATCCTCGAAAAAATATTCACCATAAAACAAATAGAAAATACCAGAATTTGCACTCCCTAGAGCCCACCATGAGATTAAAGATGCTGCCATTGAGTGGACATGAGAGTGCTGGACGACTCGATGGCTCTCGATACAGCCTCATGTAGCCCATGGCCAAGCCACATTTGATTCAACTGCTTGTACTTCTCTCTGCACAATTTTAAAGGATTTCCCCTCCTGAGTCCTTGATCAGTCTCTCCATACTCATCCAGATAAGGAGGACACGCGAATGCCCCACGATTTGGAGATCTCAGGAACAATATCTCGCACTCTCTCACCCTCAAAAAAATTCCAACACCAGTGCCACACTTGCTAGCATGATAAGTGCATGCACCAACCATTATTTTATTCAGCTCAGTCTGACAGCAATATGTCTGAGAGCAGAGCATTTCACCACATACTAGGCACATGGTGGGATTCCTCGAGTCCTCTTTATCGCTGTTTGGACAGGTGAACAGCGAGACTGTGTTGATGAGCTCTGAGTAATCCTCTGGTAATTTGACGAGTCCATTTACCCTAAGAGGTTCCTTCACCCCAACTGAGAGTCTCGCCCTGGGATGCTCAACCCAATTTTTCGCAAGTCTCCTGACACCCTCGGACTCCAGGAGTCCCTCGCAGCTCGTCTCAAGTCCCAAATACATCATAATATTCTCATAAGTGTCTCCATCCTTGACCGTTAGCTCAACTGGTGCTGGAACATCAGTTATGTAGTGAAAATATAGGACACAACACCTGAGGAATGGCAACGAGGCGATCTTGACACGCCTCCAGACCTCAGAGAGGGTCAATCCACCGGTCTCAACACCCAGGATAGTGATGATCTTCGAGAGGGCTGAGTAGCCTTCGTCCTCTAGGGCATCCACGTCCATCACCTCAGATCCTGTAAAATCAGAAGTGATGAGGATCTTAACGACGAGTCCCACCAACACTAGTCTGAGGACATGAATTTCGTGGTGGCTTCCAGTTACAACTGGAGGGGATTCCCCAGAGTTCCTGGAGAAGAGGCTGGGCAGAGTGACAACTAGTGGTACCAGAATGCCGAAGGGATCCCAATCTGTGATGCAGTCCTCCGAGGAATTATCTAATAGAGTAGTGAGGAGTGTCATGGCATGACCAGCAAGAATGCTGTAGTTTCCATCTCCCTCGTTAGCTCCAGTGCTGGTTGAACCACTGGAGCTGCTGGAATTGCTGCTGGGCCAGGTTGATCCTAGGACAGCTGAAATCCTGGCGAGACACTCAAGACTGTCCCTCTGTCTCGATGATAATGCCCCCAGGAGGGGCTTCTCGCTGTCCCTCAGGAGAAATTCAATGGCATGAATGGTATAAGCTGTGGATTTCCAGGCTAGCAGTGGAACTCTGGCATCACTGGTATGAGGATCGACGCCCAGGCCTTTAGTATACGTCGCCTGAGCAAAGAGATCGACCATTGACTTTAGATCATCAGATAAACTCGTCTCTTTGTTTTCAGCTGTGATTGTTTGCACGTCGAACACATGAGCCACCTCTTTCCCCAGAATTCCCTGAATTCTCCGGATGGGACAACCAAACGACTCCCTGGTGTCTAGCATCGTGATATTTCCATCAGTGAAATCATCAGAAATCTTCGATTCACAGTATCTGCATTTGTCGTGTACCTCCACCTGATCATCACTCTCAACGTGGCTCTTGCTCTTGCAATCCAGGGTGACAGTAAGAGCATTCAACCAGGTATCAAAGTCCACGTGGCAACGATTTTTCGTTTCTGTTGACTGCAGGGTTGCCAGAGAGGGAAGTAAAGGTAAAACTGTATTACTCAGACATTCGCACAGGGGACAGAGATACTCGTGCTTCTCAACATCAAAGCTGGCAGGTTGCCTCAGCCTGTATGGTCTTCGATTCTCCTTCGCCAGGACATTGTCAAAATATTTTTCCCAGCAGCTGGCGTGCATGACGTGGCCACAGGTGCTAGTGTGAGGTGATGCGCCAAGTCTTGATGATAAGTACAGAGAATTCTTCTCATCAGGATCGTTTCTGGTCTGACAGAGGACTGTTGACTGCTGGACAAACGCTGATAGGACCATTGCTCTACCCCCAGGTGTCACGGTTTGGTCCTCCTGGCAGAGAAGACAGGTGTACTCTTTCTCCTCGATGATTCTTGGTGTCTGCCTGGGCCCCAGAGCCACCGGAGCCTCGGGAGAGGATTCTGAGAGATCCATTGAAGATCCTCTTTCGTTTCCCTTGCTGTTGGCATCTATCGCTGCTTCCTCGAATAGTTTTGCGTTTTTCTTCATGAAATGCTTCTGCATCGCAGCCATTTGCGCCATTACTTTGGCTCGTTTCTGGGCTGCCATCTGAGTTCTCCACTCCTTACTGTTTTTCGCTTGTTCTTCTTCTGAATTTGTTGATACCGATGGCTCTTTTGTATTCTCCACCTGCTGCTGGCTTGCCTCAGCTATCGATGAACCAGCAGCTTCTCGGTATTTTCCCAGGACCCAAATCACCAGGTCCTTGTGAGCATCGACTCTAGGACTGGTGGACAATTCCTCCAGGAGTTTGTAGATCCTCCATTTGGAGGCCCTCTCTGTGAATATGAGGAAGGGATAATTCCCTGTCATCTGCTCCTGCAGGGCATATCCTATCAGATGAATGATTTTGTGGACCTGGGGCTCTGAGAAACTCCTTGCTCTCAAATTAATCGATCTCTCGAGAACTGTCTGCATTATGTGAAGCATTACGTCGCACTGGAGAAGATTAGCCACAAGACTGAATGTCTCTGTGAGTTTTGGTAGCTGCGGGGGTGGACAACACTCAAGCTCCTGCATCCCCTTGCGACGTCTCCTCTGTGACTCCTCGGATTTACTCAATTCCTCTTTAGTGTAATGGTAGAAGAATACGTTGTACTCAGCGAAGAGCTCTGGTTTGAGTTCGTAGAGGCCTTTTCCACCAGAATTCTGGGAGGGTTTTTTAAAATTAGCAACATCATTTATCACACGTTCGAGACCAGTCTCGTGATGAACTCCATCTGGCAATGTTTTATTTAATTCCGAGTGTGACATTGGCTTGATGCACAGCTGCTGAATAATCTCTTTCTTCAGACGATCATCAGCTGTCACTTGACCAACACCAGGTACATGACGTTCTCCAATAATCGTGATGAGAAGACCTAGAAATTCTTCAACGAGATTTATAGTCTGCCTTATGCTGTCCTCCTCAGGATTCCTCAGGGTGTTTGTCTCAAAATCAACATCTGCCCAGTTGAGTAGATTATATTTATTCAGAATATGAATGAGAAATTCGTTGGACTCGATCAAGGCAGCCCCCACCTGGAGGAGAATAATATCACGATCGAGCATTTCAGTTCTACAACGAACGTTGTGGTAGAAATAAAGTTGATTCAACAGGCTGTAGCCATTTCTCCTCCACATGCCAGCGTGCACTTGGGAGATCATTGCCTGTGCCCTCAGGACAGGTTCAATCAGCTGCTCTGGGGAGAGTTTCGACTGGATCATGAATTCACTGCTCTGATAATCCAGATTATATTTCTCAAGATAGAGAAATAGTCCAGCGAGAAATCGTGAGAGGGGAAGATGAATTGAGACAGGTTCCAGAGAGACGTCGTACACTATACAAGTTGCAGAGTGATCTGCTAGTTCTCTCAGCTGTCCTGGACTCGATGATGATTCCTTATTAGGCTGTTCACTGAGTTTTTTAAGTACAAGCCTGAATGCCTTGATGAGAACCACTCGATCTGATCCACACCACTCCAGAGCCAGACTTATTACTGGGGATAGTTTAATATGGAGATTGAATGCAGACTCCCACTCAGGCTCGTACTCCATGTGTTGTCCCACCTGTCGCAGAACGGCATCCATTCCCTGCATACTCCAGAGGAGTTTCATGAGCAATGACATTCCCTGGAGAAATCCCTTCCTCAATTCGTCAGTCCAGGTGTCAGGTTTTGAGCTCAAGAGGTACGACAGATCACAGAGTATATATTGTGCTCTTTTAAAAACAGTGTGTGGTGTATTTCTCTCGAACTCGAGTTTTCCCACTGGATTGCATCGTCTTGAGCTCTCGGAGATGAAGGTATTAAGGAGTATAAATAATACGTCGTGATTAGCGATGAGATAGTGGGCCAGTGTTGGCACTGTAAATAGTTGAACTGACAGTGATGATATGGAGAATGAATGATCGTGATCGTCCTTCATAAAATCCTTCATCACGGTTCCATAATTTGTGGTGAAGACGATTGCCAGTGATTTCTTGCTCTCGTACTCCATCAGCATTCCCGATATGAAGAGACGATGCCAGGCAGTTCTAGCAGCTTTCCACAGATGTGAGTCCCTCATGAGAATCCCATCGACGATGGGTAGATCAGGTAGCTTCTTATTCAGTGCAACATCGCTGAAGATAATTCTGAAGCCCTCGCAGTGGCTGATGAACTGCTGGAGCCATCCCAGAAGTCTCATTGCAAATATCTGGTGGGCAATGACATGGGCGTGGACCACGAGAACCTTGAGGGGGTGACTGCTCTGTCTCGATGTGAATCTCTCGATATCAGACTTGAGTTCATTGCAGTGCTGAAAGTCCGAGCACTTTACCACAGCCCTCCCATTCCTATCGATGTTGGTAACGAACTCAATGGCCTCCTTCTGGGTGCACTTGATGACACGAGCCAATGTACTGATCACCTGTTCAAATGTATGGGTCTCGTCATTGAAGAGGACAGTGCAGTAGCTACCTGTGGTGGCGAGCAGGGAAAGAGGCCCCTCGTCAGTCTCTTTGACCCTGAGATCTGCTGGAAGGCCAGGTGTATGCTCTCTTGCTAGTAATTCAAAGCAATACTGGAGGACAGCTTCGAAGGTCGATGTTGCACGCTCTCTGATGTCCTCAGGCAATTTATTACCAGATGTCTCTTTAGCCTCTTTACCAGCCTCGTGTATCCTGCAGAAAGCCTCTTTCTTCCAGGCCTCAGGATCTCCACAATCGCAGCAGCCACCACCACTCGACGTTGCTATTTTGTACTTGTGATTCTGATGTGCTGATTCCTTGAAACACGCAACACAGAGGACACAGGTGGGATCCATTCCACACTCCCTGCAGAAGTACGTTGGTTCTCCAACTTTGAAGAATCTACCGCACACTGATGGGGGATTCTCCAGTTTTGCCAGTTGCTGGAGAACTTCTCTGGGCTCTCCATTGCAGATAAACTCCTCGAGGGTATTGTACAGCATCTTCTCAGCCATGTCCTCGTCGAAGGACCAACCTAGACAGTTGCCATTGGGCTCGGGACTGTAGATGTTTGGAACCCAGATCCTCCAGTGCTCCTTGAAATGGGTTGATGTCAGGATTCCTTTACTCATCTTGTCCATCCAGACATTTATGCAGGGCTTGCTTGAGGTGGGAAATATTGGAAGGACCTGCGACAATTCTACGTCCACCGAATCCACGTCTACGTCCTGGAGATCGTGCTCGTACACTGGAATTGTGTGGTCTTCGTTCATACTGTCGTCGTTCATTGTGGAGTGATGGAGATCTGGAAGAATAAATTCGGGATTAAAATACCTGTATCGGTTTTTAAATAAGGCATGTGTGGATTAAATATTAGGTGTCAGGTCGGAGGTGGCGTGTATTGACTTTAATTTCATTTCGTTTTGGCTCAAAGGGACAAAGAAAAGACGCTGGAGTTTATCAATGATTAATCTCGTATGGATAATCAGGAAGACATTGACAAAAAGTCCTGGGCAATTGTTCTCGTCCTTGGACTGCGCCATGTCAATACTTAATTCGTCAATACTCAACGATACATCGACATAAAAATCCATTAGTTGGCTATCGCGAGCTCTGGCCTTGCAAAATCACATCCTATTTTTAAACAAAAAAAAATTTCACTGCTTAGGTGGGACTACTCACCTCCCACGATGACGACAGTAATCTTCAACAAAAGGATGACTCCCACAAAAAAAATTAACTCTAGACTATCGATATCTCTAACTTTACACTTCACAAAAGTTCATCGAGAAAACTTGAAACGATTATTCGTTAATTTGTATTTCACTCGTCACGAGAAAAAAAAATCCTGGGCGACAGAAAGTTTATTTCACGTGACGTTGTTGCACATTTTTGTAATTAAATAAAAATGAAGAATTGTCGGATAGTCCTGGATATAACCGAGACATTTTTTACGACGTACGTTTGGTATTTGACATTTCTCGGACTGAAAGGACGTTGTTGGCGATGAGAATTATTGCACAGCTGCTCTAACAATACACAAAATGGCTCAGGATTGGATACGTGTTGTGGGGGATATTGTGGAGTTTTACGTGCATGTGTGACAAAGGGAGAATGAGCAATGACTGCGGAGGGGATGGAGAAAGGACACTCGAGATTATTTCCAGAAGTTTCAGCACTCAGAATTTCGCTCACTTGAAAATATCATTTCACCTGTCAAAATTGAAAGGAGAAAATTATTAGCCCATTGGAGAGGTTAAATGACACTTCAAAGATGATTGATAATATTAATTTAAAAAAAATGTACAAAGGGCGAGTCAGTGTTTTCTGTTGGGAATGGGGTTCAATACCTTGTGGAGTTGCTGTTTTCGTGGTGATGGAGACAGCAGTTCGGATCTGTTCGGAATTTACTGATCAACTCACGAAAACAGAAGCAGCTGAAAGGGATGCCTCTCTCTCTCTCTTCAGATTATTTTTTTTTCTGTGAATTTGTGAGAAGTGGGGCTGTGGCCTAGCCAATGACAGAGTAGATGAGGCAGTGACACTCCCCCAGGGGTCATTCTGTCTTTCTTCGTCAGGAGTTCGTCGGTCTGATCTCAAGGCGCCTGCATCATAACCTAGAAAACAATAGATTCAGGGAGATTTCCTCTGTTGATTCCTGGAGGGCAACTGGACCACCAACAGAAGGCTGATGATTATTTGATAACGAATTTAGAGAAATCTAGTTGTCGATAATGTTTAAAAAGTGTGGGATATTAGATATTTTTTTATCTTGTTTTGGACTTTGGGGAGTGATGGGGATTTAATTCCTGGTAAATTGCAGGTTCGATGAGAAGGACAGTGTCTCGGGGGTTCAGCAGCTCAAATCTTCGATTCAGAAGGGGATAAGGTCCAAATTGCTCGAGCTGTATCCTCACTTGGAGAGTTATATTGATCAGATAATTCCGAAGAAGGATGCATTTCGTCTAGTGAAATGGTAAGCCCGACAGTTTTCAAAATTTTATGTCAAACGAGTTGAAGGTACCAGCGGGTTCATTCGACATTAATAATTTCGAAACTAAATTGATAATTTTCCTTTGTAGTCATGATCACATCGAGATCATGGTGAATGCTGCTGGGGAGTTGTTGTTCTTCAGACAAAGAGAGGGGCCCTGGATGCCAACCCTGAGATTATTGCACAAATGTGAGTTGATGGAATTTTGTAGTGAATTTTTAACATTTTTTAAATAAATGTGGATTATCCTTGCAGATCCATTTTTCTTACCAGTAGAACAAGTCGATAAGGGCGCCATAAGGTTTGTCCTCAGTGGGGCTAATATAATGTGTCCAGGATTGACATCGAAAGGAGCCAAGATGACACCAGTGACCAAAGGAACTGTTGTCGTATCCTTTTTCCCGAATTAATCATCTCCCGATTTTTTTTATCGAATGGGAGAAGTTGTTTATATTTATATAATTAAATAGTCTATCCACATCCTTAATAAGTGTTTGTAATTAAAGGCTGTGATGGCAGAGGGGAAGCAGCACGCACTAGCTGTTGGTGTCACAGCTCTGTCCACCGAAGACATGTGAGTTCAACGTCTCGATTTTCTATCTCACTCGATTATTCCAATATTAATTATTTATTTCTCTCCACAGAGCAAAGGTAAACAAAGGAATAGGTATTGAAAATTGTCATTATCTTAACGATGGCCTGTGGCAAATGAAAGCTGTAAAATAAGATTAATAAAAACCTCTGAACGTTCTTATTCTAATTATAGCGGTGTCTGTTGTTATTCGAATTAAATCGCTTGATCGATTTAAACACAAGTGATCCCAAATGATCCCAAATGATCCCAAATGATCCCAAATGATCCCCATGCTTCATTAATTCTTATTAAAATACGAGAAGACGTTGACATCAGTCAGGAATGTAAGAATGATGATAAAGAACCTCAAGATATCGGACAGTAGTCGTCATTTACAGTTCAAAATCCCAACTCTGTCTTTAAATTTTCATCGAATATCAATATTTATTGTTGTTTATGGTTATTTTGAGGGTTTTATTCTCTTTTTTACACTAAATCACGAAACACTAACTTCAAATGTGTTACTCTCCCTCAAATCCCCGCCATCATGGAAATACTCGTCCGCGCATCGATCTGCGCATTCATCCAATATGGCGGGGACTTTTGGCGTATCAATCGGTTGAATAATATTGGATAAGTAACACCAATGCGGCATAAATTATTTATTAATAATTGTAGATATTAAATCATTATAATATTCTGCAGATAACAATTTTTTTTTGTAAATAATTTCGGTCCACCGCGCATTGCTCACGCATAACTTCCAAGATGGCGTCTCTCCAAAATTATTCTTTTGGCGGTCGATATTTTGATAAATTTCTCTGGGTGATTTCCCGGAGAATAAATGGGTTTTAGATGCTATTAGAAATATCTCTTGTTTATTTATGCGATTCATCGGTGAGATGACTCATGACGATGGATTTTAGAAATTTTGTTTGGGATTCGAGGATATGGAAAAGGACGTGATTTCGAATTGTTATTGTCGACTTGAGTTTTCAAATTGTTTTTCAAGGTATGAAGAATTAAATAAAAATTTTTGGGAACTGATTTTTTTTTAATTGAATTTTTCAATTAATCAAAATCATTAATTGAATTATTTCAGGTATATTCGCCTTGAAGGCGACAACAAAACTTTTAGACGCGGAGAAAGGGTTGTACACATAAAAAGATAGATGCATTAATTATCAATTGCAGTTTTTATTTCTCATAATAAAGAGAACTCCATCATTGAGGTTTTTGAAAAAAGTTGGAACTGGACGATGGGAAATAGAATGGAATAGAATCACAATAGTATAACATTGTCAATAACCACCATTCCCTCACCTTGAACTCTCTAAAACGCAACGGGAATCGAGTTTTCCAGAAATCTCCATCCAATTCGTTTCCCTCCGAAGAATTCCAGCGCAGCTCGTTCCACGCACCCCTACAACTAAAAAATACCCAAAAGAAAAAAAAAAATGAATTCCCAAGAAAAAGTCAATGTCCTCCAGGTTTGGCCTCTCCTTGTCCTTCGCCCTGTCCTTCCTGTGGCTGTGCCCTTTCGGGCTCATGGACAGGTCCAGGTGGATAATTAGGTCCGCCCTCGGTATTGGGTGGATTCGGTGGATTTCCTTCGCCCACAGAATGAGGGGACTGTGGATGATAGGGTGAATGAGGGCTGTGAGGTCCATGATGAGGTCGTCCCATGCCATGAGGTGGATATTGGGCATAGGGTTGATGATAATAGGGATGCGAGTACTGAGGATAGGGCTGATGATATGGCTGTTGCTGTCCATATCCATAAGATGGATGAGGTGGTCTCGGTGCCAGAGGTACATTTTGGGCTTGTGGTTGATTTCCTGGTGGATATTGCTGTGAATATCCCTGTCCTGGTGGTATCATAGGTCCAGGTCCCTGTGCCTGCATCACTGGTGGACCCTGGGGTGGCTGATGTGGTGCCAGATGATTGGACATTATTCCAGCTGGTGGATGAGGTTGATTGTGGGGTATCGATGGAACTGGTGATGACGATGGTGGTGTTGATGGTGGATTATTAGGTGCCTGAGGATGAGGTGACGACGAGGGATGAGGATTGTGGGGTATTGGAGCTGGTGATGATGTGGGTGGAGTTGTGGGTGGATTAACTGGTGGTGGATACTGGGGTGTTGGTGGACCCTGAGAGTGTGGCGATGGGGATTGTGATGGTGGTGGAGCCTGGGGTATCTGCTGATGCTGATTGCCAGTGGGATGGGGCTGGCTCTGATGGGGTAGATGATGAGAGTGTTGGTGTTGATTTGGGGGGACTGGATGTGGCCCTTGGTGCTGAGTTCCCTGGGATGTGGGATGAGGTGGTGGAGGATGATGGGGTTGATTTGCTGGTTGCATCTGATGGGGGTTGGCAACACTGTGGGGTGGAGGTTGATGTTGTCCCTGGTGCTGGGGCATCTGGGGTACTGGATGGGATTGGGGTGACAGCTGATGATGAATTGGACTCACTGCTGTTGAGTATATCGGCCCAGAATTGTTTCCATTTGGATTAATTGGTGCTGCACTGCTGGTACTGCTCTCAGGGGCTGTAGAAGTTGTAGTTGTATTCAAAGCATTTCCATTGTCACTTTGGGAACTCGGTGTTGTAACACTTGGGCTCACTGTTGGTGCTGTATTTATGACAGGTGTAGGGGAAGCTGTTGTCACTGGACTTGTATTTCCATCGTTTGCTTTATTGCTAGCAGCTATGGGCATTGGAGCTCCTTGGATTGTACCCTGAGTTGGCGAATCTGATTTACTTTCGACGTAGGGTGGCGATGGGCTGTCCTTTTTCGGGTCAATCTTCTCAGGCTCTGGTGTTTTTTTATCAGGCTCAGTGCTCTCCGATATCTCCATCGGTGTTGGCTCTTCGTTGACTGATGCTGGAGTTGGTGTTGATGTTGGCGTGGACTCGTTGGATCCAGCTTCTGGTCGATTTTCTTCAGTACCTTTGATCCTCTCACGACGCAGCAATTCGTACTGGCGCTCCACCATTTTGTTGAATGTGTCCTCATCAACTGCTGGCTTGCAATGTTTTTTTAGCTCCTCCTGAAATATCTCACTCGTCTCGATGAATTTTCTCTTCTTGGCCTCAAATTTCTCCTCAATTTGCTGCAGCTCAGCCTCCAATTTCTTCTGGTGCATTGTGAGGGATTGAACCTGTCGCCTGAGCACCTGCATCCTGTGAGTTGTAACCACTGAACGAACATCTGGGACAACAGTGTCACTGAATATTTCGTTTATCAATCTGTGATTTCTTGTGTATCTTGAGTAGGCCACTTGTTTGACGGAGTATACGTCATCCTGGTCGTCATCATCCTCAGCTGGAAGTATCTCTATTCGTCTGTCCTGGCCTGCCTGATTCTTGTTGCCACCTGAGGAACGATCGTGACTCTCACGATCGTCTGAGCTCTGATTTGTCACGCAGATTGCAGATTTTCCACGATTTTTAGCAGCTATGTAGGCTAGATATGCTGGAGAATTGTGGTAAGTCTTCAAGGACTTCTCATACTCCACTTTTTCCGTCTCGTATTCCTCGATGAAGTCAGTTTTCTCGTCCTCAGGCAGATCCCGCCACATTTGACCAATAATTTTTCCAATCTCCCAGAGCTTTAACTCTGGATTCTGGGCCTTCACCTGGTCCCATACTTTTCTACTGTACCTCATGTACGGCATCAGGGGCTTTTCTGGGGGCTTCGGGGGCTTCGGGAGTCGAGGATCCGCCTGCAATTATTCCATCGTTAGTCTCTTGGTGATTCAGAGAATTTTTAAATAATTTTATTTGAAGGAATTTTACCGCAGCATTTTTTCCAACTTTTTGAGGAGTGAATCCTGGGTGACCGTGGGGAGTTTGGATGAATGGACTCCCCGAATCTTTCTGTAACATAAGAATTTACTCATTACAACACTTGAAAATTCATGTGAAGTTGAGGTTTTAGAGAAAGTATAAATATCAGTGGCCAAATTTCGTAATTAGCACTTTATCTCGTAAACTATCGACTCCAGGTGAAAACACGAAGAGACCTTTTTTGTAGATCGTTAAATTCCTGAGAAAAAAGGTATTCTCTTATTTTTTCATGAAATCAATAGTTTTGGAGATTAATCGTTTTTTAACGAGAGTTAAATTTGATTAATTAACAAAAATTATAAAAATATCTTGAAATAATAATTGAAATGTAGAAAAATTGAAAAAAGGCCAGTTGAAAAATTATCTGAACTCACATTTCCTCCAGATCCTCCTCCACCCCCTCCAGAAGCTCTCAAACGTTCTGTAGATGAGAAATCACCAATTAATGACTGATATAACAATTTTTAATGAGTAATTGTTTTGGAATTATTGCGAGTAATTGAAATAACTTACGGTTAGTAGCCACCATACTAGAAGCCGCGAGTGCTACTTGTTTGTATTTCTCTGGGAGGGCCATTCTGTCTGGGACCTCTCAAAGAGATCCTAGACCCAAAATTAAACACCTGGAATGATAAAATTTTCAATCATATCAATTTGACAATAAAAAATTGATTTTTTCCCAGTCTTACAATTTAATCAGACGCCACGCTAGACGCGCCCCATGCAATGCCGGATCCTTGAGCACTCGCCAACACTTGATAGAACGTTGAAAATAATGAGTTATGAATCTTAACAGATGAATAACGATCAATGGCTGAGGATTGATGAATATTGATTGGGGTTTATTGTTGATTATTACCTGTGGATTTAATGGATAGATCGAGCGTCTTTTTGGAGGAATTTTAACCAGTTTTATCCCCTTCCATCAGCCACCGTGTATTGAAGTTCGGAAGAAGTCTGAAGTTGGAGAACTAGGGGAATTTTTCAGGGCTGACAACTTCCGGTGTTTAGGGATTTTTTTGTTTCACTAGATTTGAAGTCGTTGCCGACAGTGGGTAACATTGATTTCTAGGTTATCATCTGATGGTTAGTTACTGGTTGATGGAAAGGGTGGGGGTGGTAATTTGATTTTGGTAAGTTGCCGACATCAGCTCGAGGGTAGAAATTTTTTTTTATTTTTGTATTTTTTAAAAATGATTTTATTGTCATCTTTGGGGCACATTTAGGGGAAATCAAATGTTTTTGAGTGAAAAAAATTGATTTTTGAAAAAAAAATTCAACCCTCAGCTCGGCGGTGAATTTTTTTTTTCTTATCACATTTTTTCTCGATTTTGGCATCATCTTTGGCGCAATTTCATGGAAAATCAAATGTTGTTATAAAAAAAAAACTCAATTTTGGAAAAAATCCACTTTTTTCCCTCAAAAATCCAAATCTGACCCCCAGGTCGTGCGTAAAATTTTGTTATTCATTCGCGCCTTTTTTTAATTTTCGATTTTATTACTATTTATTATTTATGTGATAAATACTTGGAAAATTAATTATTATTGGAGACGAAAACTAGATTTTGGAAAAAAAATCACTTTCCTCTCTCAAAAAACCTACGATCAGTGTTGATCATTTTATTATTAATATTTTTATCATTTTATTATTATTATTATTATTAACTGGCGCAAGTGTATTTGAGAGCGACAGTTTGATGAAAAAACTCAATCCCTTTTAAAAAAAAGCATGTAACGTTTTTTGTCAGCTTTTTTTGGCGCTATGCATATCAAAATATATCTATATAATATGATATATGTATATATATATATATTCACGGTTATTTCCAATATAATAAATACATATATAGAATTTCAAAAAGAAGAAAGGGAAAAGTAAAAATTTATATAAAAAATAATTTAAAGTTTAATAAATTTAGTATTATATAATATAAAAATAAAAATATTAAATATTATTATATATATTATATATTATACATATTATTTATATATATATATATATGTATTTATGTATATATAAATATATTCCAATGATAACACCCCATACGTGGACGATTTGGCGCCATATATTTAGAAAAAAAAGGGACTTTCCTCCCCCAAAAAAACCTTTAACCCTTACCCTGAGCTGAGGGTGAGATTTTTGACTCCCTCATTTCCACCCTTCCGTTCCCTCCGAGCATTCTAATACCATCTGTAAGGTGAATTTATGGGAAATCACCGCTGGTCGACAGTTGATGAAGGAATTCGATGTGGCAAAAGGTCCCCTGCTCCCCAAAAGTCGTAGATCAGGTCGACCAATATTTATTATCCAATATCAGCATCGACATTTCCACTTCCAATTTCAACGAATAAATACGGGTAAAAGTGAAAGCTGGAGGAATGTTAAATGGATAAAATGTCCTAGTGAAAAGAGTGAAAGAGAAAAGACTGAGAGTAAATGAACTTTTCTCGAAAATAGGCAAGCACTTCCGTTGTCCAACAAGGCTCGTCCATTAGTGGAATCCTCACCAGTCCGCAATTCCATTAGCTATTGCATCCAGAGGTATATAAATGCCTTAACAATTGTCCAAACTCAGTAACAGTCAGAGACACGAAATGGTCAGAATGTTCTCGTTGGTGGTTGGTATTAAGCCAAACTCAATTTTCAAACGAAAAGCTGAGAGTATATTCCCCTAGTGAGTTAAACTCTGGATAAACTTGGAGAGTCATATCTGGTTTTGGTGTTACTTCATTCACAGATGAGCCTGGTTTGGCTTGTTGAGGCATCACCGATATCAAATCGATCACCAGTTCCATCGAGAAATGTCGAGACATCCTCCCCAGGGTATCAGCCACCACGAAATACACAACGTCTCGGTTATCATTACGGCTACGAGGGTTTCCAGACAGAAATGGGAATCGATCTTTTACCTGTTCACTACAGTAATGACATTATTTTATATTTAAATAAAACACTCTTTCAAATTTTACCTCAATTGCACTAGTTACAAAATTTCCCTAGCAATTACACTCATTTGCAATTAAAAATTCTGTTGTCAAATGAGTACATCTTTTTCGAGACCAGTTTTTATCCGATATCTCGGAATTAAAGGGAGATAACGATTTTTTCGTTAATACCTTTTTTGTAGGTCTCATTCTTTACTATAAAAAATGTTTATATGAAAAATTCGTTATCTTAATTCAATTCTGAGATATTCGTTAATAATTGAGTCTGAGTCTTTCATTTAGCGCGAAAATTCAACAAGTAATTACATTATTTTATATTTAAATTAATCTTTCAAATTTTATACCTCAATTGCACTAGTTACGGAATTCCCCGAGCAATTTCACTCATTTGCAATTAAAAATTCTGTTGTTAAGCGATAAATTGGGATGAGCACATCTTTTTCGAGACCAGTTTTTATCCGATATCTCGGAATGAAAGGGAGATAACGATTTTTTTGTTGATACCTTTTTTGTAGGTCTCATTTTTTACTATAAAAAATGTTTACATGAAAAATTCGTTATCTTAATTCAATTCTGAGATATTCGCTAATAATTGAGTCTGAGTCTTTCATTTAGCGCGAAAATTCAACAATTATTGATATTATTTTCAAGTAATGACTTTTTAAGTGAAATTCTAATATTTGGAAATGAATTCACCAAAAATTTTCTGAATTTGTTCTTTAAGTGATTTTTAAGATATTTTTTATGTAAAAATCAACTAATTCAACTATTCCACAGCCTTTACTTAAATTTTCCAGAAAAATCCTTAAAAAAACAAAAAAAAATCAATAATTTGTTTGATAAATTCCCTTTACCCCACATAAATTTTTACCTGTAAAGTCTCCGCCGAAATTTTGATTAGAGTTTATTATCCAGAAATTCATGTAGAACCTTCAGGCGTCAGCTGTTAATTAATTGAAGGCCCGATTCTTTCCTGTAATCAATAACTGACATTAAAAAAACTTCACCACTATTCGAAACATATTCCAGAGATAAAAATACTCTGAGCATTGCGATAAAAATTCCATTATGCGAACATCCGACAGAAAAAATTCAATTCAAAATTTTTCTCTCATTGAATTTCCTCCATTTTTCGTTGTTTTTTTCGTTTATTTGTTTTTTCTTTTTGGGCTTTTTTTTTTCTCTGTACCAAGCGCAAAATCCGTTGATCCCGGTATCAAATCGTCCAACCGAGGTGGAAACATCGAGGCCAGTGTATGAAATTATCGAGGACGAGTACAGCCCCACATCGTCACCCGTCAAAATTCATTCAGCCGTGGAGACCCTAGTGTCTCCATCAAACATAAAAAATGAAAAATACCATCACGATGTACAGGCGAATGCAGTTGCAACGGCAATCACGACACTCGATTGGCTGATGGATAACAAAGGATACAACAGTCCAATTCATCCACCCCCTAGACCAGTCATTGCCCTCGTGTTGTCGCACTATGGAAGATATTTACCTATCGCACGTGGTCCACGTGTCTACTCGTACATGGCTGTAAATAATATTCACAATAATCAGCCGTTTGGTCAATACAAGTGGGAAGCTGGTGAGAATAGCTAGGGATTTATCAATATTTATTTAATTCGTGGGAAGTCTAGCGTTTTTACATTTTTTTTTCCCCAATTTTTTGGATAAATTATCAGAATTTTATTTTAGGGTTTACTTTTAATGTTGACAATTTTAATTACGGGTCTGAGGAATTTTATTTTTATTGGAAAATCCGATTTTTAGTAATTTTACAGATGAATTTAGGAAATTTATTGAACATTTTCCATCGAAATGTTAATAAATTAACTATTATTGTGAATAATTTTTAAATAATCGAATTTTCTGGGAATTCTTAATGAATGTTTCGCGGGAAATTCGAATGAAATTTACATAGCGCTGAGTAAAAATTGTGCAAAAAATCCAAATGTTTAAGTTTAACTTCAACGAGTGGACTATCTATCGAATGTCATCTTTTGTTTAAATTTTATCTTTTCAGCCTAAAATACATTAAAATTTGGGACCAAATTTGTGTTGTGGGAGCTACTCGAATGGTTATAAAAAAATAATGAAAAAAAAGAGGAAAAATTATTGAAGGGCGCTAAAGAGCGATATTGTTTAAAAGGGATCTACCAAGTTTACAAAAAAATAATAAAAATTACGCAGCTTACCATTGCTCTCCAGAAGATTG